>NW_026517395.1:0-163181 GCF_026319265.1 Colletotrichum chrysophilum | reverse complement strand
GACCTTCAGTTGCAGAGAGAGGCGACAGCTCAGATCGAGGAGGAAACGCGCCGGAGTAGTGGCTGTCGGCCGAGGACGGAAATAGGTAAACGGCGATGTGGTGTCTGTGGGAACACTGGTCATAATGCGCGAACATGTCAGCTTATTGAAGAAACAGCTAATGAAGAGGTTTCTGAGTAGTTTGAACTCAATTGATTCTATGGGTGTTGTGTACTAGTTAGAAATGTGCTGTGGTTGCGGTTGGGTGATTGCTTCGCTTGTCTGATCGCTTCGCTTATCAACCACGTTAAGCTAAATAACTTAATTTATACAACTAATATTAAAGATATTGAAAACTTTAGCTATAGTTTATTTATTTATACTAATAAAATAACCTTTTAAAAATTTACTTCATTATTTTTACTTAAAGCTATAACTAATAAAGATAATCTATAATAGTCATATAGCTTTAAGATTAATATAGATATAATTAAGGCTATTGATGATAATATTAATACTTATAAATACTTTATAAGCTTCTTTAAAATAGCTAAAGTAGCTTAAGGAGAATATTTATAAGTTAGAGAGAGTAAATCTAATATTAAGAGTATAGCTAATAGTAATAAAGCTATTAAGATTGTATAATAAAGTAGGAAATATTATCTAAATAGTATAATAGTATAGAGGCCTTAAAGCTTCTATATTTAGTAAAATAATATAGATATCTAAATAGCAGAGGAGACTTAAAAGATAAGTATAAATTAAATATAGTATAGGAGATAAAAGAGACTAATAAAGATAGAGGTAGCTAGAGGAAAATAATTAACTTAGCTTGTTATAATAGTTAAAGTTAGAAGAGCATAAAAATAAAAATAATATTTAAGTTTAAACTATAATTATATAACCTAAAGGTTATTAATAGAAAGTAAGAAGACTAGACTTTTTATAGTTACTACTAGTTAAATTTTATAATATAAGGCTGATAGCCTTAAGCTTTTATAATAATAGCTTCATTAAACTTTTTAATAAAGTATTACAAATATTACTATACTAAATATACTTTTTTTAAGAAAGTAGCTAAAGATATTACTATATAAAATAATATCTATATATTAAGTAAAGTTTTTAGCTTTAGTAAATACTTTAATTCTAATTAAGAATACTTATAATAGTTTATTTTATAATATATCTTCGACTTTATATAGGCTCCTTTATAAGCCTTACTAGAAAAATAGGTTATATGGCTAATATAAACTTTATAAGCTTATAATTTAAAGATACTTAAAAAAGCAACTTCTTCTTAAATAATATATACTTTTTTTATAAACTATTTAGTCTCTTTTAGCTACTAATTATTAGTAGTTATAAGTTTAGTTTATTAAAACTTTAATTTTACTTTTTTTATTACTACTAAAATATCTTATGAAGTAAGTAAATCTCTTTTTTTTATTTTTTTATTTATATATAACTACTTTCTATATTTTATAAGATATCTTACTTTTTTAGAGAGGTTTTTAAAATAAATTTGTATTTTAAAAATATAGAAGTTAGATTAAGAACTTATGAAAACTAATTTGTTTGTTTTAACTATTTTAAGATTACTTATATTATATATAATATCTACGTTTTAATTAATCTTAATAAATTTAATATATTTACTTTTAAAAATATTAATAGAATAAATATCCTCTCTTAAAAATTATATTAATTAAATTAATGAAGCGAAATAAAACGTTTATAAAGAAAAATGTTATAAAATAGAAATAAAATAAAGCTTAAAAGAAAAAATAAATAAATATAGCTAATTCTCAATAAAAAGTAAGTAAAAATAAAATTATTTGAGTTTTAATTATTTTTATATTTATATACAATTAACTTTTTCTTAAGCTAATTAAGTTAACATTTTTTATACTTAAAGATCTTTTTTCTAAATTAAATACAAAACATTTATTAAATAATAATTTATTTTAATAAATAAAGCTTAGAATAACTAAAAAAACTAAAGTTTAATTTTTAAAATATATTTAGATTTAATTTTTACTAAATATTAAAAAAAAGCTTATAAATATATTTAAGCTTTAGATTTTAAACAAAGTAAATAAATACTATATTTCATTTAAACTTATCTTAAAAGTTAAAGTTTTACTTGTTTTTGAGTTATATATTTTGAATATTTCTAAATTAAATAATAATATAAATTCTATTTATATATTTATATATTTATAAGAACCTATACATTAAATTACTTTGAATATTAAAAATAATAAGTTATTTTCATTTTTAAATAATAATTAGACTATTTGTAAATAAGTTTATAAAAAGTAATTTAGCTATAAAGATTATTATAAAGAGAACCTATTTAGAAATTTCTTATCAAGCTATTTATTCAAATATTTATTTAATATATTTTTGTAACTAATAAATTAGTTATTATTATTAAATATTACTTTATAAAATATCAAATATGTAAAAATTCTTTATAATTAAATATTCTTTTTAAGTTATTAAAGTTTAGATTACTTTTAATTAAATACGATAAATAAATTAAAATCTTATTACTGATAAAAAGTTATTTTAACTTTTTCTTCATTTTGAATATTATATAAAGATCTTTATTAACATTTTTTATTTAAACCTTTTATAAAAAGTATATAAAATCAATAAAGTATTTATAATAATTAGTAATAAATTTAATAGTTTATAAATTTTAAATTTAATTTTAAGAGGATTAAAACTTAAAAAATTAAAATTCAAAAATATTATTTAAGAAATTAAGAAATATTTATATTAATAATCTATTAATAAAACATAATCTTTATAGTATATTTAGTTTTTTGAAGATTATATAAAATTAAACTTATACTAACTAAAAGGAAATTTATGAATTAATGTTTAAAATTATAACAGAAATTTAAAATAACATTAAGATTAAAATATTTTGAAAAAACTAAAAAACTAATTTAAATAAGAAAATATTATAAAAATAAAAATAAATATTATTAAAAATAAATCATATTTCAAAAATACAGTTATTATTATAATTATATTATTATATATAAGCTTAATTATTTTTAAAAAGTTTAAAAAGTATTTAGTTTCATTTTTAATATAAACAAAGAAAATAATAGCTTTTTATAGCTTTTTATAATCTATAATATTATAGTTTTAAATTATATTATTAATATTTTTAGTTAATTATTTCTAAAATGATAAACTTTTTCTAAAACGTAGAAAATTTATTATTCAAAATTAAGTTTTGATAATTTATAAAATAAATATAAAAGTCTTTTATAAAATTCTAAATAAATTTGATAAAAAGTAAATAAAAACTCTTATTTCTAAAAATATATTTTATATTAAAAGGTTAAAATTAATATTATTTTAAAATCTTTATCTAAAAATATTAATATTTAGGTAAATAGATATATCAATAAACTTTATTATAAAAAGATTAAAACTTTATTCTAAGTTTTCATATATATTAATAATGTTTTAGGTTTTAAATACAAATTTAATTTAATTTTATTATAAATTTTATTTAATATACATTACTTGAAAATTATAAGTATTATACAATTAATGATTATAAGTTCTTAAAAATAACGTTTTTATACTTTTAAATTTATATAAAAAATACTATTTATTTTTGATATTTATAAACTAAGTACTTCAATTAAAAGGCTTTTGAATATTTAGTTTAAAATATTTAAAAAATAAAAAATAAAAAGTAAAAAATAAATTTATTTAAAATATAGAAATTATTTTATAATTTATTTATAATAAACTACTTTATAAACCCTTTTTAAATTTAAAAATAAATATTTATGCTAATATATTTCTTAAAATCTATGTAAGTATTTAGAAATTTATTTATATGTTTGATAATCTTTTATATTTAAAAATAAATATATAAAAAAGCCTTTTAAGTTTTATTTTAAAATAAAATTTATTATAAAGTTTTCTAAATATTATAAACTTTTAAAAATTAAGTTTTTAAATAAAAACAACTCTTTACATATAAAATAAAATAAATTATTAATAGACGTATTATTCTAATCTAAAGAATAACTAAATATTAATAATAAACTTAAGAAAATAATATTAATATTAACCTCCCCCTTTTGTATATAAAAAAGCTCAAATAAGAAAGAAAAAAGTGATTATATAAAATATATAGATATTAAAATTAATATAATTTTTATTTAAGTTATAAAATAAATTAATATTTATAGATATTTTGTTATATAATATAAGCTTTTCTATATTAATAAACTAAAAATCTCTTAATAAAACTTAAAACGAATAATTTAAAAGATAACTTAACATATAAATATTAACTTATAATATATTATGAAACCTAAAAACTTAATTTTACTTAAAAAGAAATATACATTTATATTTATGAAATATATATTTTTAAGAAAATAATAATAATAATAATAAAGTTTAGAATAATTTTATCTAGCCATATTAAATATTTTATAAAATGTATATTCAATAATAAATAGAAATAATAATTATATTAATAAGTTACTATGATATAAATATTATAATTATAATTTATTAAAATATAAATAAAAATACTTTTATTAATTTTAATTATTAGTATTATAAAAAATATATTTATACTATATTTTTATTAAAGTTATTCTTAATTAGATTACGTTTTGGTACTATATTTTATACCAAATTTAATATCAATATTACTTATTTCTTTAATTTAAAATACTTTTTTTCAACTTTTTAAAAATCTAAATATATTATTTATTTAGTAGTTTTTATTATTTGAAAATATTCCTTTATTTTATTAGTTTCTTAATAATTATTTTATAAATAACTAATTTAATCATACTTAAAATAATAATATATCTCTTTATTAAAGCTTTTATTTATAATATTATATAGAATATATATTAAGCTTATTATTTTAATATATCTATTTATAAGTTATATATATTTTAATAAATACTAAACTTATTCTAAAAGCTATAAACTAATATAAATTAATATAAAATATTATAAATATAATATAATTTATTTCGTTTTTACATAATATTCTACATAAAGTTTATATATTAAATATAATTATAAGAAATTAAATATTTAATACATAGTTAAAAAACGCATAAAATACTACTTTATATTAATAGTTAATTCAAATACTATTTATATATTTTTTAAAATAAAATAAAAATAAAATAAAAGTTTTACTATATTTTACTTTAAGTTTTAATATTTTTTTAAAAGTATAATCTATAATAATAATTCTTTAATTATTAAATAATTTAATTAATAATTAAATAAGTTTAAATAAATAGAAGCTATAATTAAGCTAAAATAAAACAGTAAGGTGCTTTATATAAATAGGATGTTTAAGCTATATAGATAATTTACCTAGTCTTTATACTATAGTTACTTAGCTATAGCATCATTTTAATAACCATACCCTGCGCTCATACCTAATTACTGCCTCAGGCTATAGGTTTTCAGTTCAGTGCAGCCCCACATATCTAGTCAGCCTTGAGCGCCGCATACCTGTCAGCCGCACGGCTTGGACATCCTATTACCTCCGCGCCATTTGTCGCCATTGCGAATTCTTACGCTGCCAATTCGCTCCGGTTTACTCGGGTGGCAGCTGACGCATCAACTTCCCCTCCTCTCCCGACCTAACGACGCGACCTCTACCGCCGACATGTCGACTCGCCAAGCGGCCTTGTGAGTCCCCTCAATGCTTAGACTCCATGGGGAGTCACTGAGCTGACATGTTCATTCATAGGTCGCTCTATCGACGTTCCCTAAAGCTCGCTCTCGATTGGGCAGTCCACCGTCATCTCTGGAGGGGCCAGGCCCTGTACATCAGATCTCTCTTCGAAGCAAACCGCGGCGTGACGGATTCGCGGCAGAAAAGGGTGAGTTAGTCAAGGTCATCTGCCAGATGAATGTGGCAATGGTTGCGGCAGGTCGCCAGGAACAGAAGCTAATTCGCTGCGTAACAGGAGCTTCTGTCCGAGACGGAAAAGCTACTGGCGAGATGGAAGCACCCAGAGCCGTACGTGCATCCCACGGCACCCGGCGGTTCGTCATCCCTCGACTACACGATTGTTCGTTGAAATGGTTGCTGATAGTGGTTCAACAGGATCGAAGTATGAGCGTAACCTCCGTGCTCCTATCTTGGACCGTAAGTTTCGAGCATGTCTACTATTACCTCATTATGGCACGCTGATAAGTCCTCTAGCCCCGCGCCAATTGAAGTTTTGAGCGATGGAAGCAGAAAAGGAAGGCATTGATTCTCGGATTCGGCGACGGTATGGGCATGCATGTATCCCAATTCAGCACTATTTGCCAAATCATCAGAATTGTTCACGCAGAACCAACCCTGTCGTAATCCACATTCGATGTTGCTAAGACATCGAATCCAGATTGCATGCCGTAATACCCCGGCGTGCGCAGATGTAGGGGTTCAGAGCCTGAGGCGGTTTCAATATCGCACGGCTGAGGACTACGCCGGAAGGCCTGGCTGCGGAAACACGAACAAATGTCCCGTGTCCAACCCAACCAGACATGTGGCAACCATTCACTGTCCGACATCATGACACACATGAAAACAAGCCAATAAATAGCAGAAAGTGATCTTCAAAAGGTATTCTCATTCGTAACCACAGCTTCCGCTGCCGTGGTATTATTGTACAACCCAAACGTGAAAATCAACCATGAACCCTGAACCGTGACCCCGATGTCATGACAACCCAAAGCAGCCGACCAGCACGAAAGAAAACCAAACCAGCGAAACCCATTTACAGTTCTTGGCTCTGGTTCTTGCCAGTCTTGCCAGTCTTCTTGGGCAGCAAGTCTATGAACGGTGTCAGAATAGAGGTACAGAACATGCTCTATAGGAGCGAACTTACTCTGGTGGATGTTGGGCAAGACACCACCCTGGGCGATGGTGACGTGGCCCAAAAGCTTGTTCAACTCCTCATCGTTGCGGATGGCGAGCTGAAGGTGACGGGGAATGATACGGGTCTTCTTGTTGTCGCGGGCAGCGTTGCCAGCAAGCTCGAGAATCTCAGCGGCGAGGTACTCGAGGACAGCAGCGAGGTAGACGGGGGCACCGGCACCAACACGCTGAGCGTAGTTGCCCTTGCGGAGAAGACGGTGGACACGACCGACGGGGAAAGCGAGACCGGCCTTGGAGGAACGGCTGAGGAGATGTTAGAGACATGTTGAACAGCGCGTACAAACGCGAAGAAATCCGTGCGCGGAGCGCGTCCTGGATTGGAATGCTTACGATTGCGCGTTCTTGGAACCGCTGGCCTTGCCGCCGGACTTGCCGCCTCCAGTCATTTTGATTGAGTTTGGTGTGGTGAAAGAGTGGGAAAATTTGAGGTTGCGAAGATTGACACTGGCGTGCGACTGGCGTGTTGGTTCGCTGGGGTTGGGGATGGAAATGTGAGATGATGAGAGAAGGAAGCGAAGATGGTGGGGAGTGAAGTAAGTTAAGTAGTTTTCGCGTTGGAGGAGCTCAATCACGGATCACCAGCGCGCAATTTAGCGCTAAGCCGAAAGCAGAAATTCCATGTTGTGGTGCATCATTTTTTTTGGAGCTTGCAGGAGCACCCAAGGTGGAAGGTACGTATCGGCCCCCCTAAAGCCGCCTGGGCCCTGCGTTCCGCTAGGGAATAAAACCCGGGGTCCTCTCCTGCTCCTCTCGACATTTCCACACCTGCTTAGATTATCGTTATCGTTGCTTGTATGTCCGGCTGTGGTTTTACTTCGTTGTACCTTCTAATTATTTTACTGGTCCATCCTCCTCGTTCCATCACTCACTATTCTTTCTTGATTCCACTTCCGTCTGTTATTGCCTATTTTCCGCATTTCACTCTGCTCTTCTGGTTTTCTATTTTCCCTTTTCCTCTCACCGTCTGTCTCTCTGTCCCAATTGCCCTCACAAACAACCCAATCATACTTGCGAGCACGCGAGGAAACCAATGTCGGGATCAACATGACAGCCTCAATCATTCAGGTCGGATTCGTCGTAAAACCGCCCCATATCCACCACTTTTGACTCAAGTGTCGATGCCAAATCACGGCCTCCAACCTTTGTTCCCGAATCCGTTCTGAGCTTCGGACGCACGTATGACAACCTGTTCTCCGCGGTTTTGTACCTTGAATAAGCAGGCGTACTCACCCAGCTATGCTTATGAGGGGTGTGGTAAGATTCATTATGTGCTTCCATATGAAATCCATGGGGTACAAATTCCCCCCTCTTCTCTCGCAGCGTGAGCCACCTCTACCGTAAATACACGCGTGTTCTGGCCCAAGGCTGGAAAGAGACCCTGAAATGCGCACGAGACGGCATGCTCCAACGCCCCAGTTGGCTGGATCCTCTGCAGCCTAATGTGTTGGTTTACTCTAACCCACGCATTCGGGCCCGTCCCGACAAACAGATTCAGATCCAGCGCCCTCTCTTGGTCCTTAGGAACAGCTTCCTTAGGGTCCGAATCCCTGCGTGGCATCCGTGATGTGTTAAATGACTTAGCCTTGTGGCAATGGAGAATGCTGGACTCGGAAGAGGGGGGAAAGAGGGGCTAAGAATCGGAACTGGAGGAATCCACCGATTTGGCTTCTGCGGTGGTTCGGACTCTGGCGTTTTTGCGACGGAGAGGACGCGTCGCGATCTAGATTTGTCTCCACGCTTGGCTATTGTGCCTTGGCCGCCGAGGCTCCCTTTACTTAGGTACCTTACCTAATGCTGGATCAGGGGATTTAGTGTCACTCGAACAGACTGTCACTGGGTTCAGGTACCATCCACCCGCGTTGAGGGCAGTGACGCGTACCTACCTCATGGTGGAAACTTTAGCACGACATCGCGTTCGGCGGTAAATCCCATGCAGGAGCGGAAGCGGAAGAGACAGAATAATCCATTCTCTGCCTGTCGTGTGGCAGAATGCGCTCTACCTATGCAGGCATTAGGAGTGGGTAGCGACAGGATGTGTCTCTCGAGTCCTGAGATAGGCAAGCACGATTGATTACAGTTAACGCCTATTGCTCATGATTTATACTGATGATGCATCGTCACCCATCTCTCAACTTGTATGCACGTTGACACAGTAGACTACAAATTATTTCGATTCTAATTCGCAGCTTGTGCGTTTTTCTTGCCTCACGATGTGTTGCCGAGGAGTCTCCTTTGCGACAGATGGTGGATCTGCATTCTGGACCTGAAGTCGTTGTTCGGGAATGAGAGCATACGCTTTGCTCCTGAAGTCCTGAGTTGAGCACTAACGCCAAACTCCATCCAGTCCCTTATCCTCAAGACGCATCGGCAGCAGGCGACAGCTTTCCCCCAGAAATTTCCTGATTGGGCAGTGCGCAGGTTGCGTTTCCCTTCTATTTTCCCATGCTTTTGCCTACCCGCCGTACTCTGGGGGATTTTTGGGCGTGTTTCCTGGGCTGTGATTGGTTCTGATCGGTAAACCCGCCGGGTGACACGCGAATCACGAAAACCAACAAAAAAAAACAGTTACCTGTCTGCACGTATTTTTTAGCGCGAACGCGTGTGTATCCTAGTCCGGCAGCCGCTGTCGCGGTCTCCACTCATAACCCAAGGCTGGCTGTTGAAGGACACCCGGGTTACTGTCGCGCAGCACGGCACCCCTGGTCCACCAGCTGCTGCCCACTGACCACCCACCCCCCTCCGAGGCTCTTCCCCCCAAAATCACTCTGGCCTCGCATCAAATCAGTAATGCCGCTAGTGCCTGTCGCGTCCAGCTACAAAAACCCAGTCCACCCCCCCCAATCTTGTCCATCCCACAACATCTCTCTCACTTCATCAACCAGCCTCACAACCCGTCGTCAGACATCGCATATCTCAACTACTTTCACCACCACACAAACTTCCACTCTCCTCCAAACCAACCGTCAAAATGCCCCCCAAGGCCGCCGACAAGAAGCCCGCCTCCAAGGCCCCTTCCACTGCCTCCAAGGCCCCTGAGAAGAAGGATGCCGGCAAGAAGACCGCTGCTTCTGGCGACAAGAAGAAGCGCACCAAGTCTCGCAAGGAGACCTACTCTTCTTACATCTACAAGGGTAAGTCTTTTTTCAGCTTTCCATGTTGCGTTCCCTCGCGACGCGTGCACAACACGCGCATAATTTGCACTCCAATTTGCTAACTCGAAACAGTCCTCAAGCAGGTCCACCCCGACACCGGTATTTCCAACCGCGCTATGTCTATCCTGAACTCGTTCGTCAACGGTATGAAATTACGCTTCGCATCGCAGGCGCGTCATTCTAATATACACGCAGACATCTTCGAGCGCGTCGCCTCTGAGGCCTCCAAGCTGGCCGCCTACAACAAGAAGTCTACTATCTCGTCCCGCGAGATCCAGACCTCGTGAGTTATTCGCTGACCTTGACACGGATCCATTTGTCTGACAACTACAGTGTCCGTCTTATTCTGCCCGGTGAGCTGGCCAAGCACGCCGTCTCGGAAGGCACCAAGGCCGTTACCAAGTACTCTTCTTCCACGAAATAAGGGGTGCTTGCGCTGCTTTTCTTTTCGGGCATTGGATTTTACTTGGCATTTGGGTGTCATGATGAGACCTGCCAAGGTTCCCAATATCCTTGGAGTCTCTTAATGCGTTACGGATGGTTTGCTTTTATTGGGGGCAATGTCTTCACGGTCAAACGGGGTTTGCGGGCTGTACAATACACCTTGAGAAATAGGGTTTTCGGACGAATGAATTCGTGCACATGAACACAACACCTGGACCTTGGCTTTTGAACGTTTTGAAATTACTCTTCCAAGCCGCTGACCTGGTGCCGGCTGGTCTGGTGCACCTAGCCCAGCCCGTGTGCCATTCGATACCGCTATACGGGGCACACCATCTCCCGAACGCCGGCGAAGCATGTTATCCCAAACCCGCCTTGCTGCGCTTGACGATATGGGCCACTGGCTGCAAGATGCCTTTGTTATTGAGCGCACCGAGGGCGGTGCCGCTGCTCCAGCCCATTTTTTCCAGCATCGCCCGCCCCTTGTTCTCCTGGCCCAGTTCCGGCGCCGATCCGCCCACGACTTCTCCATCCCGATAGATAACGCCTGCATGCCCGCCGCCTCTCCCACGACGCGCTGATTGTTTTTGTACAGCGGCTCGGAGGGTAGTATCATTGCGGGGGAAATACTTGCGACCGACACGAGCGATAGCGGCATCAAACACTTCCTCTGCAAACTTGGCAGTTCTAAGGGTGCGATGAAGCATGGGGCGACGTTGGTCGCCTGACCCGGTTGACTTGGATTTGATGTTAAACTTGCTCGCCAGCTCATGAATAACTTTCCGGGCATGATTGTCCATAGGGGGTAACGTGAGGCTGCGCGCTGCTGTCAGTTTTGGGGTCTGTTGAAGACAAGTCGGATAGGTAGCAACTGCCGACTTACATGGTGTTGGTGCCTAGGAGAAATGTCCGAAGTTCATCGGCAATCTGGTCTAGACCCATGCCGTGGGGATACTTCACCCTCAAGTCTTCAGGGTTGACGTTCTTTCCAAGTAGGCCTTGGGCGCGCAAGGCCTGTCGCTCTCGCTTTCTCTCGGCCTTCTCTGCGCGGTCATTCTTCCAAGCCGCCAGCATCTTCTCCTCAAGCTCCGAATCAGATATGTCGAATACTGGAATCCTATTTTTAGCGCCCTTGCCCTTCTTACGCTTCAAAGCAGGTCGATCCCAATCCATGAAGTCGAAGCCATCGATCTCACCAGCAAATCGGTCTGCCGCTAAACGAAATAGGTCATCCTCATCGTCTTCCTGATCGCTGATTTCGCTGGGTAGAATTGCCTCTTCACCGTGAGATGCATCGAATGAACCCAGGCTAGGCAAGTCTGTGTGGAGAGAATCTGGAACTGCATTGTTGCCGCATACGACTTTGCCTTTCCCGGCCTGGTGATCTTTGGGTGCGTGGTCGGCAATCCTGGCGTCGTTCAAACCATCAGCATTGGTTGCTATCTGCGCCTCGCTGCTATCATCCGACAAAGAGTTTGCCTGCTGGGCTGCGAGGGTATCGAGAGACCCGTCGATACTTTCAAATTCGCTGAGGGAGCCGCCCAAGTCTCGTCGAGAATATGCGTCTGCCGGTAGTAGGCCTTCGCCATCGCCATGCTCCCGCATGTTAGCAATGTAGTCTGCAATCAATTCCTCATCGGCAAGACGTTTTGCTGCTCTTGCGCCTCGGGGTTGTTTGCGCTCGAGGCTGAAACTGTCATCTGCCGAGCCCTCCGTATCACTATTGCTCGGTAGGACGGTCTGCTCCATGGCCTTGATCTCCGTACATATTCCATGTAGGTTGAATGGCTTCTCTGTCCCGCCGGAAGCTTCAGGAGCAGCCTTATTACGGCCTTTGAACAAAATGACCTCCTCACTCGAGTCGGACGCGGCAGGCGAGGCGCATCGGAATTCAAAACCAACGGCGACATTGTGCTGCAAGTCTCTGTCACCTGTGACATCAAGAAAATACGGCAGCGACTCGGACGCCTGCTCAGGCGGCTTGAGGGCGAGATCGATCTTGAGATCTGGAAGAGCAGTGGCATCCGGGTCCATTTCGGAGGTTTCGTTGTCAATTCCTGGCGATGTTCCCTTAGTCTCGTGGAGCTGTGTCGCGTTGTCTCGAGACTGCAGGATCAACTTGTCGTGCGCTTTGTATTCGAGTTGAGCAGCCTCGGCTTTGTGCAAGATCTCTTGTTCCAGTTCCTTGAGGGGCTCGATAGATCCGTTGCTGACAAATTTGACAGGTTGATGTCGTAGTCTCGTATCGGCACTCCAGGGCGAGGAACGGTGCGCGGTGCTACGGGCCTCATCCTGCAACGTAAACCCTGGAACAAAGGCGTCAATCTTGGTTTACGGCACATGAATCCGTCAGCTGGGAACAGTTTCAACTAACCGGTCGAAGCAGCGTTGACTGAGGCAGGATACCGATCCGTAGCTAGACTAGGTCGCAATTGAAAAGACCTGCCTGACAGTGCTCTCGCACCGCCTCTCTTGCCACGACGTGGCATCACCTACGCGTGAACCACTGCTGGTAGGGAAAGTTGTGGCTTTGTTTGTGATTGAGAGAATTTCCGTGGAAGAAGCCCCGTGAGAGGGCCTCGGGAAACGAAAGTCGACCTTTTCCGAAGCTAGGAAATCCAAACTTTCGGCCGTCGATGGGAATCGTAGGTGGGGGGCTCTGACGCAAAGAAAAAAATAGAGCCTGGATGAAGGTGACCACGCACGGGTTTGAGCCGCTTATCGATAACACGGGTGCAGGTGGGTTGAAGTGGGGCACGTTGAGACGATCAAAAGAGGACCATCTCGGTGCTCCGTAGTCGTCCATTAGTCGTGTGTCGCCCAATCGCCACCATAGCATGTTAACGAAATACAGGTGGCGATTAGGTAGAAGACCCGCTGACATGCCAATCATGGCCCCATGTGGCTATCAAAGGTAAGGTTGGTACAGTGACTAGCGTACCTCACATCACTAAGCCCCGCCATGCATACAGCATACCAGGTAGGCCGATGCGTCACAGGGCCACTTGATTGTGGCTGTTACCCATCGGCTGGGCAGCTTAGGGAGGACCTTCTCAACCTACACATCCCATCTTTCCTAACGTCGCCTGGCAAAGGCAAAGTATGTGGAATCCGCTGTACCTTAGTAGCGAATCTACGAACTGAGCACTGTCTTACCCCGCAGATCCCTCCCCATCGAGCCTCAGTGTACGTATTTCTGTGCCTTACCCCAATCTGCCTTCTCCGATATACTCTGTACATAGCAGGTGATCACCTTGCTCCGACCTAGCACTGTTCAGCCGTGTTCGCGCGATCACGGAACCATCAACCACCGGCGAGGCTCAGCCCAATTCATCACGTCGCTCTAGAACTCCTGGCGACAGCGCGATACAAGCAGTGTCCACTGTCAACAGTCACCTCGCGCTCGCCTCTGTGTCTTCGATCTCAGCTTCTGTTTCGGCTGCTGACCCCCAGACGCAAACACCAGCATCCTCTCGGCATTTGGACCGAGCCTATACTCTCGATGGCATCCGCGATGGCTGCTGTGGATCTCGGCCGGTACCGTCGAATCGTGCAGATATTCTGGGATCCTGAGCCTACAAATGACTACCGGGTCGACCTTCCCGTCTGGTGCTTGGGTCGGTCATACAATCTAAGCACCAAGGCTGGTAAAGATAAGGGCAGCCGTGGCCAGACGCAGCCTACAACAGACACTGCCAGTTCCCAGACCAACGTTAATAGCCCATCACCAGTGCCCCCAGCTCTGGGTCCCGAGACTCCTCCCGATTCAGTGTCCAGCAGTTTCTCCTCCTCTTTGGCGTACGACGATGATTACTCTGTTCAAGATGGAGGTTGGCCCGCTGCATTCTTGGATGATTTCGAGTCCAAGTTCTGGATGACATATCGGTCCGAATTCGAGCTTATAGCCAAGTCTACTGATCCTCGCGCTTCATCAGCGTTGTCCTTGTCGATGCGGATCAAGAGTCAGTTGGTTGATCAAAGTGGGTTTTCATCCGACAGCGGATGGGGTTGCATGATTCGGTCGGGTCAGATGCTTCTGGCGAACGCGATGGCTATCACCAATCTCGGTCGTGGTACGTCCTGTCTGCTCTGCGTTTCAGCCCTAAAACCCCTGGCTTCCATAATGGGTGTCGCCGATGAGTGATCAAGTCGACTAAAAATGGTTGGTCCAGATTGGCGACGAGGTGCATCACGAAGTATGGAACGTCAACTGCTTTCCATGTTCGCCGATGATCCAAGGGCGTCTTTTTCGATTCATCAATTTGTCCAACACGGCGCAGTTGCTTGCGGAAAATATCCTGGGGAATGGTTCGGCCCGTCTGCGACTGCCCGCTGCATCCAGTAAGTTATATCTGACTGTGGTCCATCTGGTTATGTTTGAAGTCACAGATGATCTAACCACCGACTGCAGGTCTCTGACCAACGCCCAAGAGCAACCGTCTTTGAGGGTATATTCTACTGGCGATGGACCGGACGTTTACGAGGACAAATTTATGAAGATTGCGAAGCCTGATGGCACTCGATTCCATCCGACACTCATTCTGGTGGGTACGAGGCTGGGTATCGACAAGATCACACCTGTCTACTGGGATGCTCTGATCGCTGCTCTACAGATGCCACAGTCCGTAGGTATCGCCGGGTGAGTGGTCCCGGATACAGGAGCTTGGTGTGGTACTAATTCTCCCGCAGAGGCCGGCCATCTGCCTCACACTATTTCATAGGGGCACAAGGTTCCTTCCTGTTCTATCTAGATCCCCACCACACGCGTCCAGCTCTTCCTTATCATTCGGATCCATCAAGATATACTGACGCGGACATTGACACCGCCCATACCCGGAGGCTGCGGCGATTGCATGTCAGGGAAATGGATCCTAGCATGCTGATTGGGTTTCTAATCAAAGATGACGATGATTGGTCCGAGTGGCGACGCAATGTTAAGCATGTGCAAGGCAAGGCCGTGATACATGTCGCAGACAACGATCCTGTTGCTGGAGTAGGCGGTAAAGAGAGAGAGAGTGCGATTGACGAGGTGGAAACCCTTAGCGATGACGATGGAGACACTATCCTCGATGTTTGAGGCGAGCAAGGCGCACAGGCGGTCAGCAAACCCGTTCGGTGTCGGGATGACATTTCTTTATTCGTGATCTGGGCATCAGTCTATCCACGACCAGCACATTGAGGCGCAACAGGGCCGGCCGGGGAACATTAAAGGCTTCTTTTAGCAGCATAGGTTTGGATGCATGGATTTGGACATTTTAATTTAGCGAGATGCTACGGGTACAAGTCGTAGTACGCGGAGATGGCGCGGTACTACTTCCTATTTAGGTAATCTATCGCTTCTTCCTTCTACCCGTAGTCTTCGATGTCGGTGTCGCGTGGTCCAATTCTCGAATGTGGGTAAAAAGTTTCGTTTTGGAGGAGAATGTTGATTGACAAACACCACAAGTGTGCTTTGAGTTCATTAGCGACGATGCAGAGCGGGAAAGGACAAGTCGGAACTTACTACGCCGGCCTGAGACTCCCCCGCTGCCTCACGAGCTGCCTTCTTCTCGCGTTTAGCCTTGGCCTTGCCAATTTTCTTGGGCTGTTGACGATCGTCGCCATCGTCGCCAATAGAGAGGGGCCCGATGAGATTGGCAACTTGGTCACTGTCAGGCTTGCACGTGCTCTCTTGTCCACTTTGCCGCAGTGTCGTGTCGTTGGAGAAAAGCCGCTGCTCTACTTCGGCGCGGGAAGCATATTCATCGTCGTCTGAGGAGTCCGAAGCAGCGTCAGAATCGACGGCTTCTTTGGCTGTCGATAAGGTGACGTCCGGCACACTCTCCTCCCCATCAACCTCGTGCACATTGTCACTCTCCAGATTTTGAAGATCCTCGAGCTCTGCCTTGTTTTCCGCCTCACTTTTCTTAATTTGCACCGTGGAGCTTTCTCGGAGGTTGAGATCCATATCTTCGTCTCTCATTTGACGTCGAAGTTGCTGAACTGCCCTCAGGTGCTTTTTGCTCCGCTCATGTGCTTCAAACGACTTTTCGCTCTTGAAAGTCTTGTTGCACACGACACACTCGAGAACTTCGACCTCTGATTCCTCCTCCTCGCTTTCGGGGAAATGACCACCGGCGTCCGCATCATCCCGAGCCTGGGCCCAGTCGGGAACAACGGCGTCAGAAAGCTTTTCAAGATTGGCGGCACGCGAGCGAGCTGCCTGAGCAGCTGCGGCATTTCGCAGAGACTCTTGGCGTTCCGCAGCAGTCTGGGTGTTGGGAAGGTATCGGGGGTCGCGCTTCCGTACAAATGTGACGAGAAATCTTACGGCATCGTTGAAGTCGCGAATGGCTTCGTCGCGTAACTTCTTGTTTTCCTTTTCCATAAGACGGCGTACACGACGATCAGACGCATCTGACACTCTGTACTTGTCCTTCCAGGCAAATGTCTTTCGTGTCGAGAAACTTGCCCAAGCACCGTAAAAGGGCTTGGCGACATCCTCATATCCATCGTCGGAAATGCCAAATGTAGGATAGTCAGGCATATTTCCGGGCGCATACTCTCCAGCAGCGACTTCTTCGTCCAGTAGGTGATCAAACGTTGCCTTTGCGATGCCGAAGAACCCGGACGGTTCGTCCGTGAAGGGGACAGTGGCATTGAAGCGACGGATCAAGGAGAAGATATCATCCGTGGAGGTAAGCTTAACGTTATTGAACTCGGACCCGAGCCCATCTGCATCTTCTGGGTCGGCACCACGCAGAATGGCTTCGCGATGCGAATCATACCATGCTCGCTCTTGAGGGTCGGAAAGAACCTCGTAGGCGGCTTGGACCTCGGCGAAGCGTCGGGTGGCATTGTCGACGTCGCCATGATTTCGATCTGGGTGGAGCTCTAAAGCACGCTTCCTGTAGGCCTTCTTGATCCTACAGAAAATCAGTATAAGGAAGGCTTGGAATTGGAATAGGATGGCGCACTCGTCATCGCTGGCATCGCGCTCGACGGCGAGTAGCTCGTAGTAGCATGTTTTTATGGGCTGAGACGCCGTCCCGGCCGTTTGGTCGCGACCGGAGGATTGTTGAGCGCCCATGTCTTGTTACGACTATGTGATTGTCGCCTTCAGTTAGGTGATGGAGCGGCAGTCTTGATTTTATAACGCCTGATATATCGGGAGAGTAAAAGACGATCCAGCGAAGATGGTCGATGAAAGGCAGCATCCAAATTCGACGTGATGAGGCGGACCAAAACAAGACTTAGAAATCATCGAACTATACAGACCTACGCCGTCTCGGTACCATGAATCTCAACGTTGGGCGCAGGCTTGGTTGTGAGTTGAGGTGAGAAGGACTTCGTTTTCTTCAACCCGAGATGTCGCGGCCAATCGAGCCCGATGAGTCATCCAGCGTCCAGTTCACGGGATATCAACTGCGAACTCAATGCAGTGGACAAATGAGTTTTCAGGCAGCCAGGGGGGTCTTGTATGAGTATTCGTCTCTTCACACACCTATAGCTACGAGTTTTCAAACATACATTGCAGTTCCTCCATATTATCTAGCTGTCGAATAAGATACACATACAACATAACCATGTGACAGAGACATGTCTTAGTAAAGAGTTTGTGACTTCACCGCACCGTGCACTTTAATGCTCCACTTGTCGCGCTGTGACCACTGGCCACTGCGCAGGTTTTTTTTTTCCTTTTTTTCTTAAATCCCGCCATCTCCGGGCGAAAAGAAAAAGAAGGCAATTCTGCAGTTTCTTTTCATTCAATCATACCTAGTTGCAGCTTAACATAGTTCTGACCTCGAACCTCGAAAAGACGGCATGGCGTCCACAAGTTGCAAGATTATGCCGCTTCCACCGGGCCACTCTACCCGTCCGGTGCTGCTCCCCCTTCTTAGCTACACTCAATACGGCTCCAGCGCTGTTTTCACCTTTCTGCAACTTTTACCTAGTATCTACGAAGCTAAGCAAGGATATGTTTGAAACGTGGCTTTTCCCGATTCAGGGTTACCAACTGAAGTACAAGCACAGCCTTGTCTTTAATGGTCTAGACTCTGGAGTTGGTGAGTTCGAGGCGCGGTTGGCGATAACGGATCCACGGATTACTGAATGCCATAAACTCGGACCATTGCAGGCGCTAAACCAGCATGTAGGTCTACATGTGGTACCTCGGGGAGGTGACGTGGGCTGTCGTCTCTTTACCTACCGAAAGTGCCTGGGTAGGTAGCGGAACTCCCCAGCGTAGGTGCATCTACCCAAGCGGCCTGTACCCGCCGTACCTGTACTTGCACCTGTCACTGACGCCACCCATGTCCCTGCCCGTGACAGCTGCGAAAGCTCAGCAAGTCGGGGGGAAGAACAAAGAAAGAAAAATTCGTTACGTGCCTATTTGCTCATTATATAGCGCAATCGTCGCCTTAACACCACCCGTGGTCTATCTTCTTGATGCCTTCCTACCAACAACCCAAGGCCAGCAACGCTTACACGGGAAAGCCATGTCTTCATTCGGCGCCAAGACTGTCGTTTTCGTATACTTGCACTAGTGATTTGATGAGCCATGAAGTTTGCCCATGATTTCAAAGAGACGCTCAGGCGGGAAGGTACGTGCCCCTTCGCGTACATACATGTCCCCGAAGAATGAGACTGGCTGACAGTACCTCATAGGTTTCCCACCTCACTGGGTTGATCTCGCCGTCCCATATAGCCAACTGAAAAAGGTTCTCAAGCGTGTTTCTGGCGAGTTGAACGATCTTGGACTCGACCCAGAGACCTTGCGTCAACTCCTCGACCCTGCTGTTGATTCGCCGCTGGCCGCTAAATACCGTCTTAATGGTAGGCTCTCACCCTCTTTCAACATTTGCAACCGCCGCTCGAACAGACGTCCGCACCAACATGTGTTGACGATTTCTCAGCTGCTGGAAATTCCAAATTGCTACGACCCAAGCTGACTGTCGAGGTCCACATGTGCGATGGCAATGCAGTAGATGCCTCATTAACCCCTTCGTCTCGCGCTCTTCTTCAACGCATTGCCGCACTCCAGTCTCCTATTTCGGAGGGCGACTTTGACATGGATCAGCTGCAATCCTCAGGATCTCAGTCGCCGGAAGAGGCTTCATCAGAGTCGCTCATCTCTGAGTCTGACGTGACCATTGCTGCCGTGGAGGCCAGGTTGTCTACGATCAAGGATCAACCGGCACCTTTCGAGAAGTATGAGCGCATCGAGGTACCCCTTGTCTTTGACAGTGAATTTTTCGACATACTCCAGAGCGATGTCAACAACCTCGACGCACTCCAGGCCAGAGAAGAGAAGGCTATGGTGACAGAGATTATTGCCCTTCGTCAGGATGTGTCGCATCTCACCAAGCCAAGCCGACTCTCCAAAAGCGATCTCGCGAGGTGGCGGGCTATCTTTGAGTTGTACCTCGACGCCCAAGTCTTTTTCTCAACCAATGAACAGGATCATGGCGCTCGCGACAGTCAGACTGCCGCAAAACAATTACAGTGGTTTCAGGCGGAGATCACTAAACGAAATTTGGCCAAAGCCTTCAAAATCCCCGAGAGCAGGGAGGCTCTAGTGCGCTTCATGAGTCTGAATGCTGTCTTGCTTAAGAATCTGCAGTTTCAGGAGATCAATCAGATCGCTATCTATAAGATTCTGAAAAGTACGTGGCTTTCTGGATATTTCACTTCGCTGCTATGCAGTCAACACTAGCTTCGGTGCCAAAGGAAGACTAACAGACGCAGAGTTTGATAAGCGGACTTGTCTTGGAGTTTCCAAGTCTTTTCCGACCCAAGTTCACTCCGACAAGTTGCTGGCTGGATCCGTTGCCAAGGATATATGCGCCCAGATGTCGACCGACCTGGTGTCTGTCGTTCCGCAGATCAGCGACTACTTGTGCCCGATTTGCTTCTCTATCGCCTACCGGCCGGTTCGGCTGGCCTGTCAGCACGTTTTTTGCATCAGGTGCATCGTCAAGATCCAGCGTCGCAACGAGAAAAACTGCCCACTGTGCAGAGCTGACACAGTCATGAAAGCATCCGCAGGTGAGAATGATAGTCCCTCACAAAAACTGACTTCCAGTAAAGGTGGCAAGCCTTGAGTATGTTGCGTACTAATGGAACAATGTGGTAGACAATCTGGACATGCAGCTGGAAAAATACATGCGCAAGTATTTTCCGAAGGAGGCCAAGGAGAAACAACGCGCCAATGAAATCGAGCGAGGCATCGAGGACTACGGGCCCGAATATGTTCATTCTGAGTGTTCCATCATGTAACCATGGGCTGAATTTGGGAGGATGACCTGTTACACTATTCACTGATTTATAGGTTTCGCTAAGAGATACCCTTGACAATTCTGATACAAGTTCTCAGTAGCGAAACTGGGCGACTAAGTCGAACTTTGGACTCCTTATCCCAATTCTTCTTATTTTCATCCAGGTTGGCCAGTGTATGACTCGGTGACTCTAGCATGTCGCTGGTGTTGTTGTTATTGTTTAACAGCTGGTAGCCTTGCGATATGATTGTCAAATTCAGACAACCTTCTGTTCTTCTGCTGCCTTGAGGGCAAGCGCGAAAATGTGCTTCAACTCGTCTGTTTCCTCCAGGCCGACGCTCACGCGGATCAGATCTGGGTCAACGCCCAGACCGGCCGCCCAGTCCAGCTCCTGGTAGTGCGCCAGAAGCACGTAGGGCGACGTCAGGGTGAAGTTGGTACCTAGGCTTGGTCCCTTTGCTGTCTCGAGCGAGTCGAAGAAGGCCATGGCATTCTCTTTCTGCTTGAACGTTACGGACAGAAGCCCCCCGTAACCCCCCTCGGGTAGCTTGCACAGGTCGTAATTGGGTCTTGTCGGGTTCACCTTGGGGTAATAGACACGTTTGACTAGTGGGTGGGCTGAGAGGATGTCGCAGATGGCTTCTGAGTTCGTGTTTATGCGCTCGACGCGAGACGCGAAGTCTCTGCTGTTCCGCTCCATAAAGACAACGTCTTCGGGCCAATACGTATCTTCCAAGTCTTCAGCCCAGGCAGTCTTCAGAGCCTGGTAGTATCTGCCACCAGGATTTAAGATGGCACTACCACCCATGACATTGCAATCACCTGAAAAAATCTTGGTCAGACTGCTCACGACGATGTCGGCGTACTGTAAAACATCCACGTTGACAAAGCTGCCGATGGTCTCGTCCACGACAACACCGAAATCGTATTTGTCCGCAAGACTTCGAATCCGGGACAGATTAGGGCAGGTCAGAAGAGGGTTCCCGGGAAACTCGCAGAAGAGCGCCAGAAATCGTTCCCCATCTCCTAGGCGCTTCTCGAGATCATCTAGATCTTCCTCCGAGGCATGACCGTAGAATACGCAGCCAGGGCCGAATTTTTGCAGGATTTTCAGGGTGTCCACGTAAGGAAATCCGAAGTTGATGGACTTCATGTTACCCCTGGCACGCGTCATAGCCCGGTGAGCGTTGAAGATGGCATTCATGCCACAGGGAAACAAGTGCACATCGCCCTCCTGGAGGTCTTCCTGGCCTCTAGTGTTCTTCCCCATGGGAGGCAACGAAGTGATGCTGGCTTCCATATCAGCGGCCACGGCGCCAGCGATTCTGCGCTTGATGGCAGACTTTGCACGCTCGACGAGGGAGAGGTCAAGGTTGCGTCCGAAACGCTCTTCCAAAAAACGTAGACTCTCCTGTGCCTCGGGCGCACCTGAAGAAGTTGGTTTCGGGGCAGGATGTTTCGTATCGTCGATGGACGACGGGCGATGATATCTTCTGGGGCCACGGCAAGCCTTGCCAACCGGAGACGAAGGTCTCTCGATGGCGGTTAGAAGACCTTCCCTGAGCAGGTCGTGGCAAAACTCGGCTCGGCGACTTGATACGCCATCTCCGGTGTGTTGCCAGTACTGCTTGGTGACAGGGAATGCATCCTGAGAATAAAAGACGGCAGAAACAGTCGGCGACAAGGAGCGCAACAGGGGCGAAACGTCTCTGGACTCATTCAGTCCAAAGTCAATGACGGTGGCGTCGGAAGAGGCGGATGGATCTGAATTCTTCTTGACAAAGTCTAGGCACCGTCTAGCAATGCGGGAAGTAGGGAACAGCATAGCCTGCTGACCAGTTCGGCCATACTGTGACACCAGCTCCTCTGCCAGTGCCACTACGCTCTTGTGAATGAAAAATCTACACTCGTGGTGAGCCGGGGCTTCGAAGTATTCTTGCAACAAAACCCACCTTGGATATCCAGTTGTCATTTTGTTCACGACCCATGGCTGGCCCTCTTCATAACCTACATTCGCCTCCCAGGTTGGTAGGTGAACGCTGACTGCCTAGTGAACCGTCAGTCATTCTTACCCATCTGCAAGGTGTCGGAAACAAGCTGTCCTTACATGGGCAGTGTCAGGAGGTATAGACTGGCCTAGTTCGAAGGACGGCATTTTGGCTGGCAGGTTGCTCCCTACTGTCTGCTATTCTGCAGTGCCCGGGAAGTTAGAACCCAACGCATGTAACAATGAATCAACGGGCAATGAATATCTGACCGAGACGACGACTCACTGGGCTTGCTGAGACAGAGGTTCGCACTGGATGCCCGCAAAAAGTTGACCGCGCCAAGTTGATAAAATGAGTCAATGCAGGGTCAAGATTAGGCCGATGAAGAAAGAGGGCCCCACCGGCGCTAGGACAGAGAGGAGACTGACAAAAACCAGGTATCCAAACGCTGTATTTGTCGTCGGTGTGTCCCCACCCGTGCTTGTGTTCGTTGAATTAGGTGGTAGGTAGTACGGAGTCGAAGGCTGGAGAAAAGTAGTAATTTGCTGTGCGTATGCGAATTCGAACTTTGCCAGCGCTTGACTCGAGGCGTATAAATCCGCAGGGATTGGAGGGGGGAAAAAAAAGCTGGGCAACGCTGTTGGCATCCAGGGTCAGCAACCTGCGGGGCGCCGAGTATCGGAGCTTGACACGCTTGAATACCCCTCATTGTAGTTGCAAAGTGCCTGTAGAGAAGGAATGCAGCGGCTCCTCACCAAGGCGCACGTCATGCCCGAGACTACATCACAACCGCGGCCCTCTCTCTGAGCACTCTGATACCAAAGCGAGTTAGTTATTGACTGAAACAATATAAAGCAACCATGGCCCATTTTTCAAATCCAGCCGGGCCGTCGCCCACGGATAATCTAGACCATTCCATACCGGCACAATTGAGACCTCACCCTCTCCTCAACAGACACATGTTTGACCGTCCTCTATTGCGCACAAGAGAAAATAGTAAATGAGTGGTCACAAAAAAGAACAGCAAATGCTACTACATGCAACGATACCTGGCCGTATGTAAGCGGCCCTCGTGCCCACCCCGCCCAACTTGGCATATATATATAGATACGCACTCTGACTCATCCTCCAGTCCTCGTGCTGTTGGCCGAGTCATCTGTTAATTGTTTATAGTTCTCGACTTGAAGTTCTTAACCAGGCCTTCGCTAGAACCACGCACATGTATGGACTAGCGCGTAAACGCGAAATAATTGTTTCCACGTAACATCACGTTTGCAGGCCTTGCAATTCGTCTCGCCTTCTTTAGTGATACTGGCGTCTGCTCGTTCTGCTACCAATGCAGCTGATGCTGTCACTCGGAGCGACACTGACGACATCGTCCTCCCACCTGCTGCCAGCACGGCTCTCCGGCGCAGGAGCACGCGCTGCTGGCATGAATGTAGGTGCTCGTGTGGCTGGCGGATATCCAAACACCTGTTGCTGGTTGGCGGCTCGAACAATGGTTGGAGGAGCCCGAACCGGAACTTTGGTAGGCGTTCTGCTCGGCGCTTTACTTGGCACATATGTCGGCGCATGACTGGGTGCTTTGGTCGGAGCTCTGCTGGGGGCGATGGTAGGGGCCCGACTGGGAGCAGCCGTGGGTGCCCGGCTGCGGACATCAGTCGGAGCTCTACTCGGAGCATGAGTGGGGGCTCTGCTTGGAACAATGCTTGGAGCCTGCGTCGGCGCGCGGCTGGGAGCCGTACTCCTGCCCCCCAGAATGGTCTCAACGGTGGGTGGCGGCGGGCGGACGGTTGACTGGGATCTGGCACTTCTGGCCGAGACATACGTTGCAGCGTCGTCGACCACGGTACGAGGCACGGCCGACTTGCCAGCTATGCTAAGTCCAGCGTTGCTTTGGTGCTCGTAGTCGGTGATCATGAGCGGAGCCGCCCTGGGAACAGCGGTCTGACTACGAGAGTGAACGGTGCTGGCCCTCTCAAGTTGGTAACGGGACGCATGACTTCGGCCATCGTCATCGACGTCTTCGCGAGCCCGGCTGCCGGCTTGGCTGTATTTGGCCGCGTACTGATGCGGGACACGGTTGTCGGGGAGGGTCTGGTACGCTTCGGGATAGCGGATCTTCTCGACAGTTCTCTCGACCTCGACGTAACGCGGTGCGGGCTGCTGATCCGAGTACTGCTCGGGGAAGGTAGCACGGCGCTGGAAGGGCGGAGCGGGACCAGCGCCGTCAAATTCCTGGCTCGGAGCCTGCGCACGTTCCTTCTTTAACATGGTGTATGTCATGGCGGCGCCGGCGGCAGCTCCGACAGCCGCGCCCAGGAGACCTCCGAGGACGGTACTGGTCTGCAAACTGCTGCTCGGGGCGGCGGACTTGGCGGGCGAGGAAGCCAAATCATTGTTGGCTGACGGGGAGGTTTCGATAATGGAAGTGGTGACACTGCGGCGGAGTAGTGTGTACGGCTCGTTGCCAGAATATTGGCCGGCTTGGGAGGTCATGGCTCTAGAGGCGGAGGGTCTGGCAGGCGCGGCGGCGGCAGAGCGTGATGGCGAAGATTTTGCAACGTCGTAGTTCCAGTTGAGGATGCGACTGACTTCGTCGTGTGTTGATTGGGTTTTTCGAACGGTAGAGCCAGCATAGGAGGGAGGGTAGTTGGGAGGGGGTTGATATACAACTTCCATGGTGTTACCGTCCAAGTCGGTGACAACGGCGCGGTGGGTATCGCCACTTTGGGTTATGGCAGCGGGGCGGGAGATGGGCAGGAGAGCAGGGTTAGCACGCAGGGTATAGGAGTGGAAGTCGGTGACAACGGTGGGGGATGGAGCAGAGAAGACGACGCGGGACTTCTTCAGGGGCTCGAAAGAATTGCGGGCCTCGCGGATCTTGAAGACGGGGGTCGGCGGGGATGATGTTTGATCACGAAAACCGTAGGTGACTGCGGCGGGAAGCCTGACAAGCTCACACCTCGGACGGGTGGTGATGATCGTCTTGGAGTCGTTGTCGTCGTCGTCCGCGTTGGCAGCGGTCAAAGTGTCGGTGGATATATAGCGGAGGCCGAGGGGTTGGAGGACGGCCGAGTAGAAGGAGGCTGACGAGGGCAGGTGGGAGACATCGAAGTAGGGGGTCATCTGGGGCTGTCGGGGATGGGCACGGAAGCAGGCAACAATAATGAGATCTTATGGAGACGGAGACGGAGACGGAGACGGGGATAGGGATATGGACGGGGATGAAGTTGGGGTTGGTGGCTTGGCTTGGCCTGGCTACCTAGGTAGGGTAGAGTTTGGGTTGGAGGATGGCTGGCTGCTTGTTGCACTTTTGGTTATGATGGTGTACATGGACGCGAAACGTGAGATGGTGCCGAGAGGCAAGATGGGCTTTAACTATCTTGAGAGCGAGCATTCATTGCTTTGGGGCATCTCTTCCATTCCAGCATCTGAGGCGAATAGAAGAATGCCTTCCGATTGGGATGCCTATCTGGAACTGTTTGGAAGGGAAAACAAACAAATAGAAGGCACCAGTCATTTGCTCTGCGTACGTGCCTTACCTGGCAAGAGTCTAGAAACGGGTCAGTCCGTGATGGCGGTTCCGTGTCGATGCGGCCACCAAGTGCCCATGCACAAATGCTACCCGCCAATGGAGCCTGCTGGCTGTTCGGGTCTGGCCAGTCCTCTCCGCTGCATCGCGGTCTGACTGAGTTGGTGGTCTCTACATCCAGTCCAATCCAACCGACTCCAAGACGGCCACCTTTGCCGGGGATGCTGCCGGAGACCACCAGGAGCCGTCGAGGGCACCATCTCCTCGGCCACCTAGTCCGAGTGTGGTAGGTTCCTTACGTGGTAAGATACACATAGATGGATGTGCTGTAGGTTCGCCCCACCAGACAGCGAAAGAGCAACCGCAATGCCTCAGCCATTGTCAGAATTATCCTTCAACGGTACGAGAGACTGGCGGAAAGCACCCGGAGGAAAGCGTCTTAAGCCCAACCCAATGGAAGCCGCCTATACCTTACGGAAATCGTGTCATGCCGTGTCTGGCCACCACTTGGTCGCCAGGCCCCGCTGCCCCATTGCCATCCCACCCGCACCACACTTCGTTCGCGTTGGAAACGTGCACTTTTCCCATCCTGCTTCAACGCCCAATCATCGGCGTGACAGTCCCTCAGTTCCAGCTGCAATTCACCGCAACCTCTACCGCTCTGGATCACTGCGCAGAGTCTGAGTCCCAGCCCGCCTGCCGAATGGAACCTGATGCAAACCACCGGCTCCGAGTCCCTGTCGCCTCTCGCCTCAGATGACAGGTCTCTCACATCCCGCCTCACTCTTTAGCTCATTGGTTGGCCGTAACCCCTGCTCTTATTTCGCTGCCCAACCTAGCCTCCCGTCTTTCAAGTCTTATGGAAATGCTCGGGGATTTCTTACCGCCCATGGCATGCCACTAGGAATCCCTAGATAGCCGACTTCTATTAAGTAGGTATCCTCCTCCCGGGTATTCCGCCGTTCTTCCGCTCTCAAATGTGCCCCTGACAGCATTGTGACATTCTACTACTATTCAACATGAGGCGACAGTAAACATCTATAGACCAATCGCGGCCACCTTATTTAAATAAGGCCACACGCGCGCTGATGTGCCATTTCTCCGGCGCACCACCGCACGTGATCACCAAGATGCTTTATTGAGGTAGTCGTAGACGTTGGTGAGATTCTGTGTTCAGTTGGATAGGCCTCTCAGCAGTACTAGAGCCTGCATGCCCATACGTACAGCAACTGAGGCGATCCTTATTTGGTATTTCATAATCCATTAACAAGCCCGAAAACCCTCTAGCTATCAATTCAGCGACGAGGAGTCACCCTCTGCCTGCCTCGGCGCTTGCCATTGGCTTTTGAAATTTGCCCTCTCCCCCACCTTATGACTATGGCCAAGAAAACAAAAGGTATTACCACAGCTGAAGAGGTCCTGCAACCAACCGCGGGTCAATGAACGTGACGGCAGGAGTTCCTGTGTCGACTTGACGTGACACAAATGGAAGAAGAGAGCATGTTGAACGTCGATGGATGCCCCGATTTTGGTTGTGAAACAGCGGAAGCGCAAGCACAGGCGAACCGAGATCCGGAGGCTACGGCTGCCGACCACAATATTATATCGTGCTCTTCCTGCTGCGCCCGTGGCTTTCGAAGTACGAGTTGATGGCGCTGGGTCCTGCAGATCGGGGAACCAAAGAACGTACCAGCATGGGCCAACGTCGCATTCAGCCCAGGTCTAGCAGCAGCTTGCGTTCCGCTATACACACTCACCAGCCGCAAATCATTGACGTGGGGCACTCGCAATCACTGAATGTCCCAGCAGTCCTCGGCGGCGTGACAGAACTTGCTGCAGGCAACACTAGCTGACAAGCTGTAGTTGCTGATAGATATCTTCTCGTCCACGAGACCATCGGCAAAAGTATCAGCACCTTTCGCCATGGCACCCACAAAGACGCAAACACTCTCCTTCGGACCCAAGGTATCGATGTAGTCCCTGCACTTCACCAAGGGGGCCTCGAAGCTGAGTGTAACCTTGCGGCAGTTGGGAGGCAGGTGGTCGGTGATGGGATTCTGGATGACACGCAAGAGCTTCTCCTGCGAGTTGGTGGAGCGAATAGACAGACGGTGCAGCAGTTGGACCATCAAACCAGCAAAGCGTTTGAAAGTTCGCGGAATGCGAACCGAGGGCGACACCTCAATCAAGACACCTTTGGCGGTGTGGATGTAAATCTGAAGTTTGCCAGCCTTGTTGATAGGCGAGTCGAGCAGGGTGAGAAGACACTGGTCAGTATGGTCAGCATGTTGAATGCAGACATGAGTAGAGCGCGTTGGGGCGCGTAAAATGCAAAGCAGTGTACTGGTAGTGTCCAACCTGGTGAGTAATGTCAGGGCGCGCGTCACTGATATCGCGGTTCATCTTGCGCATGACTCCAATGTGCTCGTCACTGTTCAGCAGCGAGTACTTCTCCTCCCTTTGGACGCCATTCCGACCAGTTCCGCCGTGGGATGCTTTGTACGTCTCGAGGCTGGCATTAGACAGGACAACGATTAAACGCTGGGAGTCCTTGTCCGCAGGGGGGATCGGGACATTCTGTTCGGCGACAAGCTGTGGGAGCGCCGGAGGGGGAAGCGACTGAGTGCCTGTAAGAATTGATACATTAGCCGACATGCGATGACAATGAAGCGAACAAGCTGCGGTCTTGCCCTGAGAGGATGAGTCTGCCATCACCGCTAAAGCAGTGCGCGATTTCCACGGAAGGCTTTGCCTCTGGTTTCTACTGATGGTCGCAAACACTTCAGAGGGTAGCAACGTTTGATCAGGCCCACGGAACAAATGCGCAAGATGTTGCACGAGATTGCCTGGAGGGCAGGCGGGCAATACGAAGAAGAGAAGAGACGGGCAAACACCAGGTACGGTTGTTTATGAAGAAAAGGATTCGGAACTTACGAGGTCGCTTTACTCCAGCACGGGCCTCGGGTGAAGACATTTTTTTTTTTTCCGAAGGGAGGGGATGGAGACAGGGAGCAGGAGCAAAGGAGGTTTCAAATCGACAGATAAACAGAACTGCGCTAGGACACACACAGTAAGGCTACCGTGACTTTGGGTGAGTAGGGACGGAGTGTCGCAGAGTGTGCGTTGTAACACAGAAAGAAGAGGGCGGAAGGTAGAATCAATCACGGAGCGTGTGGGACGGGTGCGAGGAATGCAGGTTTAATATGCGTGACAGTTGGGGCACCTAGGGCGAAAGTTTGCGACGTCGTTCCATGGCGCGCCGACCGGCGTTACTATGCATTGCCTAGGTACCTTACCTTGGTCAAGGAGGCACGAGGGCACCCGAGGGCGGGGCACAACACAGGAGTCTGCCCGCCCGGCAGAAAGAAAAGCTACCTCCATTCTTAGGTAGGGCGCAGTAGGTACCTTACGTAAGGTATAGTTGGATAAGCGACACCAGGTGGGTCAGCCAATACCTACCTTAGGCAACCTTGAAGGTATGCGAAAGCATCGAGGCACCTCCAGCACACATTAGCACCTCAGATTGGCACCTGAGGCAACTAGGTTCCTCCAGGGAACAGATCCATTGATTTCAAAACTCTCCAGGGCTAGGTACCAGTTATGACAACTACGTGCCTCGGTAGCGTTGGTAGTCCCTCATGCCGTCTCTCATGCCGTCTCTCATGCCATATCTATCCCCTGTATCGTTGCCGTATCTGCTCTTGTTGTCTCGTTGTTCTCTCCAAACACGATCTCGAGTCTGCCTCGAACAATAAATAGAGAATGCAGCAGTCATTGTGTAGGGACACGCAAGATGAATGTTATTGCTATTCTCCCGCTGTTGCCAGTACCGTGAGAGCTTCACACTGTCATTGGTGAGCTCTTATCTGTGGAGACAGTAGAAAAAAAACCTTCACGTAAGAAGTACGCGTGTTCTCGACAAATCGGCCTGCTTTTCAATCCACGATACTCCCTGTCTCTCACATGATTGATCATTGACCCGATGTTTAAGAACATGGACCCAGATCCACAAGCCTTTACTCAGGACGACGAACCAGTAGCTCCCTAAAAACTGCAAGTCCTCACTATTTGTCTTGTGGACTTGACTATCTGTCTTGTGGACTTGCGTTGTCTTGACTGAACCTGGCGAGCTCTTTCCTCGGCGAGAGAGCGCTATCGAAATTGATGGGATCGGTTGCCTGGGCGTATCACTGAACGGGACAGTATGACGGCTGCGCATAAGGCAGTTATCACCGTCTCCAGAAAATTCAGAGCCCCCACCTCTGTAGTCGGGCACGTTAAGAAACGCCTGTCTCTAAAAACTAAATAACAAGCACCCTTTTGCATTTGGCGGCCAAAACGCTGGGAGAGCCAAGGCTGTGCAATCTAAGGTTATCTTAGCGTCGCTCCCCCCGCAGTGTCGGGTCCTGCTTGACTTGGAACACATACGTGGGGCAGGCCCCGGGTTGATAGATGCCCAGATAGGTTAGAGCACAGCCGGCGTAATAGCTGTTCCGCGCAGCCAATCAATACTTACCGTAGGTCAAATTCAGCAATTCTAATGGATGAACGAGGCACCATAATCAGCCCCGGCAGATAACAACCTTCAATTTCTCCAACGTCCCCAGTCACAGCAGAACCGAAAATACGCAGACGCGACATACATAAGTCCTGCCTTGATATAGGCTCATTTGAAAGTTCACTATGTCGAAATCGGCCATCTCAACCGCGGGCCAAGTCCTTCGCGAGCTTCATGGCGTTGTGGTGACCGCCGGCCGGATGTCGAAGACGGTCAAGGTACGCGTGGGCGGCCAGCAATGGAATCAAAAGGTCCAAAAGGTAAATGCCTATATGCTTCTCGCCGAAACCCATGGGCCATGGCTGATCACCACTTGTCGCCAGATGTTTACGAAACCGAAGAAATACCTCGTCCATGATCCCAACAACTCCTTGAGGCAAGGCGACATCGTTTCGATCGTTCCCGGTTGGAGAAGATCCCCCCAAAAGCGCCACGTTGTCAAGAGTATCATCGCACCCCACGGCACTCCGATCGAAGACCGCCCGAGCATCCCGACGATAGAGGAGCTTCTCGCTGCCCGTACGCAAATGAAGGAGACAAAGGACGCAAGACGAGCGGAAAGGAGGCAGGATATCACAGAGAGGCCCACAGTTGCACCTCAGCCAGAAGTTGATTGAAGTTTGCTTGTTCGAAACGCTATACTTTGAATTCATACTAGAGAAACAACACAGTGTACAACATCCTGCAAAAAAAGGTTTTCTAGAAGGCGGATCTTACGAAACCTCGGCGATTGATCTGCCTGACCTATGTCGCGATCTAGCGCCCGGTTTGCAAACTGTGTGCGCGGCTTGCTTTGTGCCAAAACTCATGTAACATTCCTAACGTAGGCTGACAGGGGCCTCATATGGCTGGACAGAAAACAAGGCCCAGTTGTCAAATGACTCCCACCATTTACTCTGCGCCAGTAACCGACCGATCGCTACTTGGGGTATCATGTTTTCCCGCTATGTCTTGTCCGGGCCCTTTGCAAATCACATAGAGCGAATGCAGCCCTCGCCATCAGTTGCTAGCTCTTACCCGCCTCTTTCTCCAAACTCTCTCGCCCAATCTTCATATTCCTTCAATCCCGCCTTGCTCACGCTTGGCCGAATTGTGGTAAGACTTGCCTCAAAGTCCGCAAGCCCAATGGGTCGGATTTCATCCATCGTCATAGTCAGCAGTGCCTCGCCCAAGGATCGAAGGGGGCCCATTGCCGCGTCCTTGGCCAAAGCTGTGATGTCAGATCCGGAAAAGCCTATCACGCTCAACGTCAATGTTGGAATCCGTCAGGCAAGGCAAGCCAAGTAGCTTCATGGGGATGATACTGACCATCTGTTAGGACAATGAGTTTCTCAATGTCGTGGTCCGTAAGGCCATGCTTCTGCTGACCCAAAAGTGTCCGAAGTTGCGTGGAGCGAGTCTTCGGTTCGGGTAGTGGTATGTATTGACGTCTAACAAACCTGCGGCGGGCAGCCTCGTCAATGGCCCAGGGCAAATTGGTTGCCGCTAGAACGAGAACACGATTGGGATCGCCGCGATTGACGTCCTTTTCATCGACCGCTCTTCCAGCAGCAGCACGCTGCAGATCACTCCACTGAATCAGAAATTCGGTTTTGATTCGCCTCGTCGCTTCGTGTTCCCCTGACCCAGATCGTTGCGATAGTAGCGAGTCGATTTCATCGACAAAGATGATGCTTGGTGCCAATGCCTTTGCTAAACTGAACAGCGCTCGTACGAGCTTTTCCGATTCGCCAAGATACTTGCTTGTCAGACTGCTAGCAGATATGGAGAAGAATGCCGACTTGGACTCTGTTGCCACAGCTCGAGCCAGCATAGTTTTTCCTGTTCCGGGAGGACCGAAAAGCAGCATGCCTCTCGCGGGCTCCCGAAGCCCCATGAACAAGTCCGGACGCAAAAATGGATACACCACCGTCTCTCTCAGCGCGTTCTTGGCTATTTCGAGCCCAGCAACGTCGTTCCAGTGAACTTCGTCGCCCTGAACAACTATCTCATTGAGAATCTGTTTCGCGGCCGTCTCGTCGACCCCGGCGGGCAGATTTTTCAAGATCCGTTTCTTCTTCTCTTTCCAGACAGCCTTCGCAGCCGTCCTCTCGCTGTCACTTTCAACAGAATCTTCTGACGAACCTACGCTAGCGTCAGCTACTAGCGCGTCTTCCTTGTGCTTGCCCTTGCGCCTTTTCTCGGGGAGTTTCGGGGTTGCTGCAGTGTCATCGGAGCAACTGGCCGACGAGTTTCTCCGCGGCTGTTGGGTTTGGCGGCGGAATCGGGTCACTCTATCCTGTTCGGAGAAACTAGCGATTTGTCGAGCTGACCGGTTGATCGTATCAGCAACAGGTTTCCTCCGAATTTTGGTGACATCTGAAGAGCTTTTGCGCCGCAAAGCTAGATCGTCTGCATCCGGTGAAGTGGTTCGATTGTGTGGAGATATCCTGCTTCGTGGGACCGAAGAAGGTTGGTCTTTTGATCGCCACAACCTTTCTTGCTTTGGCGTGCTTTGTTCCACAGGGGATGTATCCTGGACAGACATGGCATTCAAAGCACTTGACGCGGCACTGACAGACAGCGCAGAAGGGCGGGCGTATGAAAGATCTTCTGAGTTTCGCACGCTGCTAAGCGTGTCCGTGGATGTCGAGGGCAATTCTCGAGGTGTGACAAGCCTACGGGTGTGGACATCCCACTGGGTAGCGGCGGGAGAAGGCTTGCGTGGTTGCTCTGGGGGCGTAGCTAACGGCAGCGTAGAAGACGAAGGCTCTGAGATCACTTGGGAAGTCCTTGAAAACCGGTCTCGGGAGTTGATAGCGCTCCAAGCCAAGGTGGCTGCTTTGCTCGCGCCAGGGCCTTCAGGCTTTGATAACTTCCGGCTCGATCTGGGCGTCTTTTCCCCGGATTTGCCCGATCTCAAAGTGGTCCGCATGGTATATTTCTCAGGACTTGGTGATCGCATTGCCTGCTCTTTTGTGGAAACCGTGCCGGGGGGTAACACGGGACCGATAAAGGGTGATGTATTGGAAGGACTCTGGCCGCGTCCAACTGCGGCATGGTCTGACGACGTTTTTGTGGCCATGGAAGGGCGTTTGGGCAGTGCGGGCCGCGAAAGCTCAGGGTACCTGATAGCCGGGACTGTCCCCTGGCCGATCCAGCCTCGTTCCGGTGTCGACACATGTGACGGCTCGGGAGAGGTTGATAGCGGCGGTGCAGCGTTGGAGTTTTGGGTTGTCATGGCGGCGTCTTGTCGGGATATCCGTAACGCTTCAAGCAGGTCAATGCGCTCTTTGCACTGGAGCTCTAGTTGACGCAAGGAATCTATCAAGGCTTCCTCCGTCTCGGATCTAGCCAAATAGTTGGGTAGCAGCTTGGTAACGTGTTGATCATAGATTTGTTCCAAGGCATTCTTCCAGCATCGCATCGCCTCGCTCTCGTCGCCCTGAAAGTAAGGACGGTTCGCATCAGCAGGAAGGAAAGAAAGAAAGGACATGATCGAGAAGGGCTATGGTTTCCCCGATCATCACACACCTGGCTTTCGTAGTAGACAGCAGTCGAGCACTTCAAATAGCTGTCATCGTACGTCTTTTGTAGGACAGCGAGAGCTCGGGAGCGTGACATAGTGGTAATGACGAGGGTTGCAACACCATAGTCGTCCCGGCCTGGCACTAAATCTGCGGATAAGGTCTCCTTCAGTGCTTTGCCTTGGTTTCGGGTCGCAAAGTGGTGTCTGTTGTCGTGGAATCAAGAAGTGACCGTTCCCAGGCCTTTGTTTTTCAAAGACGACTGACTAAGAGGGCGCGGTAGGTGGGTAGTTAGGTAGTTAGGTACGTAGGTAGGTTGGCCGGTTGAGTGACAGAGGGGGTAGTGACGTCGCTACACTAGCTCGGCTGAAGCCAGGGTAGGGGAGCGAAAGCGATACTGAACCAGCCCTACGGCACGTAGCCAGCAGACTGCGTCAGATCCTTCAGGTCGATGGAACTATCTTACCTCCCTACCTAGTCACTAGGTACCCGAGCCACTTACTGTGGTGACTTTAGGCACCTTCCTCACAGGGGTCATCTCTGCTGCAAACAGCAACTGCAAGTACACACGCTAGACGCTATAGGCTGCTAAGAGTTGACTAGGTATGCTTTATTCATCGGGGTTCGATGTATGCTTTTTAACATTACCTACCTTATCATGAAGCGAAAGTCCTCACGACAGCAGCACCCTAATCTCCCCCGTTGTTCTGGGAAACAGGGCGCGCAATGAAACATGTTCATCGAGCTTTTCATCAGCATCCTCATCTCTGCCGGCCATCTCGTCCACCAAAAGCAGCATCTGTTCAATATGCTCAAAGTCGTCGCAAAACCTCGCAGCTGCTTTTTCCGTGAGTCCCCTTGCGAGAACCGAGTCTTGCAGGTGCTTCACGTTCTCCACAGCATCCATCAGTGCCGACGGCAGGAAGTCGTCAAGAACCTGCCTGGCCCTGCTCATGGCTTCTGGCTGCAACACTTCGAGTGATGCCGCCTTCCCAACATCGCTGCTTTCTGTTGTAAACTTACTCAAGGCGTCAAGTATCTTTTCAAGCCCTGAACCGCGCCTGAAAAACTGGTACTGCCCTTCTGCGAGCTTCTCGCTCTCTCGCTCGATTCCCTCTTGCAACTGCTGCGACCTTCTCTGGGTGAAATCAAATGGCTCCAACGTCTGCTTGGCTGCAAGCAAGCAGTTAGTCAGGAATATCGCGTCTGCTGGAGAGCCAACACCCCGGGCCATGTTTTTACACCCAGACAAGAACGGCTCAAAGGCCTCCGAGAGAATTGGCTGGAAGTCACTCTCACGGTCCGAAGAAGTCGCTAGGGAGATCTCATATGTCTTCATAACAGCAGTCAGCTGTTTCAACGCGTCGAGCAAGAAGTCCGGCGGCCCAAGATCAGAAGGCGTTTGTTGAAAGTCACCCTGCAGCGTTGCAATATGGTCTCGCATAAGTGACCTGAACTGTCTGAGTGCCCCTGCTTCAAGACCAGACATGAGATCCAGCAGGCCACACTGGCTGCCCAGCAACTTCGTGAAGGTGAAGCGGTAGAAACCGAGAATGTTTGCGAGCTTGTAAGCCAAGATGGTCTCCTCGTTTGACTGAATGACCTGCTCAACCCTCTGGCGCAGAATCCGAGTCGCCCCGGACACGTCTCGGTCTACGAGATCATTTAGCGCTTTCAGAGCGTCGTAATCGCCAGCCGCATCCCCTTCTCCATCATCCAGAAGCTGCCACAACTCGTTCGCCCGACCTGACTGCAGCCCCTTGGCAATCTCGTCACCTTCTGATACGAACAGGATCTCGAGTGCTTCTCGCTCGCTCACTGTCGCTGAGTGTATCCAAGCAAGCATATCGCCAACATAACGCAGGGGATCGTGGGCGGCCATTTCGATGGGCTTGACAGAATGGTCTTCTACGCCCGAACCCGTCGTACCCGTCAGTGCTAAGTTGAAAGAGTCAGAGAGAATGCGCTCTCTAGCTTCGGCAAAGAAGTCTAGGCAATTCTGGAAAAGCGAAGGTCGTTCTGCCAGGACTCGAATAGCGCGGCGAATAGATGAGTTCATCTGAGGGTTTTCGAGATTGAGCGTTTTAAATTCACGCTGTACCCATTTGTACAGTTTTTGAAACGCGAGATTGAGATTCTTGGATGTCTGGTCCATGATCTCCAGACCAAGCGTTTGCTTCTCAAAGCCGAGCAAGATCTCACAGTCCTTGCTAATGCGTTTTGCCTTGGTGAGAGCGGTGAAGAAGCTGTCATCTACAGGTTCGGCAGTCGACGTTAGGGAGGCAACCTCATGGTCGGAAAGTATGAAGTGGCTACGCAAAGTCTTGAGTATGTATTGTTTTGAGTCAACCTCAGCCCGCTGATGAATCAAGGAAGAGGCTTCTGTTAAGATAGGGTCTGTGTTCTGGTGCGCGGCAGTGATGCGACTTCTCACATGCTGATAGTTGTTGTTGAGCTTGTCCAGGGTAGCTCCTATGCGGCGAAGTTGCTAGAAAGATTGGTCAGAGGAACGGACTAGGGAAGTCTAACGGGTCAAGAAAACTTACGTCTGCCACGCGACCAAATTGAAATACGATTTCACCGTTACTGTCAATAACCTCTTTCTGCAGCTCCAGGCGTAACTGCCGACGTGTTTCGGGAGTGTTCTTCAGGCCCCTGCCGTCGAGAAGCTGTAGAGCGTCCCGAAATTCTGTGTCGGCGTATGAGGTTGACAGAACCGTCGTGACTTTGGAAGTGAGGGGGTTATGGCTTCTGAGCGATGTGGGCGTTGGGGGAGGAGGTTGAGACGAAGTGGCCGAACTGGACGAATTGGACACATCTCGCACAGGTAGCGGTCTCAAGGACACTGGAGCTTTTGCCGACGCCATGTTCCGTGGAGAAAGTTGTAGGACCGCCTCATCAATCTGCCATTGACCAGGAGAGGAGGAAAAGGCTCCAAGCCAAGTTGCCGTTCGTACGATGTGCTACGTCGCCGACTTGCCAAGGGTAGAGGCCGTAGGTTGACGCGTCTTCTGGCACTGTCGTTTATTCCGACTGCCAAGGGTATCAAGCTCAGGTAGGTAAGCAACGAACAAGGGAGGTTGAGTACCTAGGGAGACGAACGGATGTTACAGATGGCTTGGGCGCACACAGCTGTGAGAGCGAGTATACCCACCTAGGTAAGTAGGTAAGCACTGTGTGGAGACCTAAGACACCTAGATACCTCGGTATCAGGATTGGCAAAGGTACTGCAATGACTTTCCTTCACCCCGCCCACGCCTAAGGTAACTTACGGATGAAACAGTTATGAAAGGAAGGCGGCCTGGAATAAGTACGGCAATACCAGTGCTCACCGCCCTGCCGACCCACCCCCAAAACGCCCAAAACGCCCACGTCATAAAGTCATGGACTGTACTCTGTAGCTGTAGTCTCCTATCTTATCCGATAAGGTAAACGGTAAGGTAGGTAGGTAGGTATTAGGTACCAGGTAGGCACGCACCTGATCCCAGACACCTTTCGAACATCAGTTGGTCACGCCTCGCGCATCCGAATCTTGCAGTCAACTACTTAGCTTGCTGTTACATTCGTCTCGTGATGCCTCTATCGAACTTGGAGGTACCATCTGCACATGTCACCTCAGTATTAGCCACAAACACAAACACAAACCCCAAAAGAGGCGACTTCGGACAAGTTAAAGATCTATCCCAGAAGGTATTCATTCCCATCTTCCGCGAGCACCTCGGTCACCTGCGCGCGTCGTACCTGAACACATGACTATTATTAAACGACAGACATATGTCCTTTAGCCAGCTTATCTTAAACTGCCACTTCGTCTTTGTAGCTAACTCATTTCTAACAGCACTAGAAGACCGATCCTCCTATTCTCAAAAGTCGATCCCAACTCTGTTTTCAAGCCATCTTCTCCAAAACATGCATCAGTCGACATGCGTAACGAGTGCATACCGTCAGTAACACTTCGAAATTCTTGTTGCACCACACAGTCAGCATGGCTTCCAACATCTTCTCCCGGCTGGGTCCTCCCGCAAGAGGATCCAGATCATTTTACGAGGAGTTGAGAGGCAGACGTGATGAGGATCTTGACATCGAAGACCAGGCCGGACTTGATGTCGACGAGGAGAATTTAAAGGAACAATTCCAGGACTATGACCTTGATCACGCACGGGATCTTGCCGTCGACGACAGCCGCACAACTCTCGACAGCAACGCCAACCTCGTCAGAAGCCCCCAACAAACCGTCACGCGAGGCTCACAGCGAACCGGAGCTCGACGCGACACAGGACCGGCATGGCTGGGTCATGAAGAAGATGGAGACAACGATGTTCCCGCTTCTCTTCTCGTCGAACCGCACGAGGTGGAGGCGGGCGCAAAAGAATTGAACCGCAGAAAACAGCCCGTAGCCTCAACGCAGCAGCAAGCCATACCTGGTCCGTCCGATCGACGAACTCATGGTCAGTGGGAGGCGGCTCAAGCCCAACAGAGGCTGCATCCGGCAGATGGCGTTAAACCCTTCAAATCGCAACCCAAGCGCATCGCGCGAGGTTTCTCGCCGGGCAATGAGAAGGAAAAGGCCCTCTGGCGATGGGTCAACGTTTCGAACCTTGACTTCTTCATACAAGACGTGTATTCCTACTACCGAGGCAGCGGCTTCTGGTGCATCGTGTGTGCTCGAGCATTGCACCTTTTGTGAGTGTTCAATCTATTATGCAAACCAAATCGTAGTGGGATCGAATACTAACAGACCTGTAGGGAGTCTGCTTTCTTCGCGGTGTTCCTTACCTTCATGTCACAATGTGTTGACTATTCACTTCTCTCCGACCGAAGTAGAAAGTCGCTAAGCGAAATCGTGATTCCGCAATGCACTAGGAAAATGTCATTCCTTTGGAATTTTGGTCTTTGGCTGTATGTCTTCTACTTCATTTGGAAAGCCGTCCAATTTTCAGTCGATCTCCGGAGACTGCGCAATATGCGCAACTTTTACACATATCTGCTCGAGATACCCGAGGAAGATATGCAGACGGTTTCTTGGCAAGACATCGTCTCGCGCGTTATGTCATTGAGAGATGCGAATCCCAAGACTGCAATAAATATCACCCCGTCACAGCGGCGCTGGATACGGAACCAATCCAAAGAGCGGCTTGACGCCCACGACATTGCGAATCGACTAATGCGGAGAGAAAACTACTTGATAGCCATGATGAACAAGGACGTGCTTGACCTGACGCTTCCCGTTCCGTTCATGGGAAAGCATCAGTTCTTCTCGAGAAGTCTAGAATGGAACCTACATTTCAGCATTTTGGGTTTTATCTTCGACGAGAGTAATCAGGTGAACCAGGAGTTTCTCAAAGCAGATCGCCGAGGGCAGCTAAGCGCAATGTTGAAGACTAGACTTATGTTCGCCGGCTTCATCAATCTGCTGATAGGACCATTCGTGGTTGCGTATCTCATTATCGTACATGCTTTGACGTACTACAACGTAAGCTATGTAATCCCGATCTGAGAAAGTTGCTAATCAAAACCCCTCCAGGAATACCAAAAGGACCCAGGGACTTTTAGTCACAGGAGATACACACCGCTTGCCGAATGGAAGTTCAGGGAATTCAATGAACTTCCACACTTGTTTCAGGAACGGCTCAATATGTCGTATCCGGCCGCTCATGCGTATATTGACCAGTTCCCGAAGAGATTGACAGAGCAGTTTGCTAGATCGGTAACCTTTATTGCTGGTGCGATCACATCCGTTCTAGCCATTGCATCATTCTTAGAGCCCGAACACTTTTTGGGCTTTGAACTACTGTTCGGGAAGTCGGCACTCTTCTACATTGGAGTATTCGCTGCAGCCTGGGCGGCCGCGAGAGGCATGATCTCCGAGGAAACCACCGTTTTCAACCCTGAGTACGCCTTGCGTAACGTCATCAGCTTCATACACTACATGCCAGCTCACTGGGAAGCTCGACTCCATACCGCGGAAGTCAAGAGAGAGTTTTCAGAGCTTTACAAGCTCAAGGTATTGATATTGGTCGAGGAGATTGTCGGTATACTCACGGCGTCTCTGGTTCTCATCTTCTCGGCGCCCAAGTGTAGCGACCAAATCATCGACTTCTTCCGAGAGTTCACGATACATGTGGACGGCGTCGGCTACGTCTGCTCGTTTGCCGTTTTCGACTTCAAGAAGGGCGCGGAAAGGGCCAAGTTTCAGGCGGCAACCAGAGATGTACGTGACGACTACTACTCAACCAAGCATGGAAAAATGGCGGCGTCCTACTACGGATTTCTAGATAATTATGTGATCAATCCGAAGACGGGCATTCCTGGTCACATCCCCCCTGGAAGTCGACATCCATTCCACCCGCCGCCGGTCTTCCCTGGACTTCAATCGCCCACTTTAGCGGCCGAAATGCAGAGCTCTAGAGTGGGACGTTACGATCTCACAAGAAGCAGAGCACCCGGAGGTGGTATGGGGCAACAAAACCGGACACCACGATTTGGGTCTTCATTGACAGCCCCGTCGCCGATGGCATCGATGCTTCTTGACCCACACCACCAGCCGGCTTCGGCGGGGTTCGGCGCCCGAAGCACTCATCGGAGCCGAGGGAGTCGGGGTGGATATCAGGGCGGAGAAATCATCGAGGAGACGACGGAAGATAGCCTTGGGATGGGCGAGGAATTGGATTCGCAAGTACAGTTCGAGGACGAAGGTTTTGAAGGAGCTGGGCCCCTAGGGGAATCGGTTTGGGAAACATCGCCTCCGAAAGGGTTGAGTCGGGAGAATAGCACGACTACGGAGACTGGGGGGCAAGACGCTGGGGTCTTGGGATTGATTTATCAATTTCAACAGGCACACCGCACAGATCGCCAAAGTGGAGCACTTTAAGGTGCAGTGAGGATAGACTACTGCCCGAAGAAAGGATATCAGGTTGGTGGCTTTCTGGTGTACAAGATTGTGTGAGGTGCATGGATTGCATGGTCACGATGTCTTAAGGAGTGCCGGGAAAGAATGCTGCTGCAACAGGACCCTGTGGACATTCAGGTAGAAAATACTGGACGTAAATTGATATTCTTATGAAGCCTAAAGGTATTGGCGGAATCAGTATGGCCGGGGAGTGTTCTGTGAGAGGCGAGATTTCAGAGCTTGGAGATCTGATCAGTGTGACCGTATTTGAGTTGCCAAAGGATGGCGTCGGAACTCGGCGGACAAGGACGGCGGAGGTGTTCTTTGGAGACGACATCGGGCTGGCGAGGGGACGTCGTAACTCCGAAGAACCCGACGTCGAAATCGGCGTGGGCGGCGATCGCTAAGACACGGCGAGATGAATGACAAGAGAGGCCACGCACAGGCAGAACGATGCGGTGGTCACGCGTTGGATTTACCAGCAAACATAAGTATTTAGCGGGCCAGGGTTTTTTGGGAAGCTCTTGAACGCCCTGTAGCGGTCAGCTCTAAGACTATTGTCGTACCTTTCGCTAAGTTGCCAAAGTGTTGGTATTACCAGCTGGCCTATCAGTTGACAGAAACCAGCGCCAGTAGCATGCCGAAGCAACAGGCGATGGCAGATGGATGGAATAAAATAACGAAAGACGAGGTACTGAATCCGACGTCGAGTATGCATATTAAAGTCCAGCCATCCGGTCTACTCAGTACTACACTTACTGGCAGCACTAGATTTAAAAAAGGGGAAAACTGTGTGATATGGGAACCGTGAGGGCCTAGGAAAGTTTCTGAGAGTTTTACTACGGTATCCGTGTAGAGGGTACGTACCAATGGAGGGGCCCCGGACGGCTTCTAGATGCCGGGGTCATCTTTTCTACCTATCTACCTTTATCAGATGGTTTAGATAAAAAAAATTAAAAAAAAAACGAGATGGATGGTAGACACCTCGGGCGTTAAGTTGAACAGGGCACCTCGCACAATCGATGACGGGTCGTCTGTTGCTCCGAGGCTGTCGTGGTGCCACTAAGGTGCTCTGCCTAGCCACTCGCTGCGGAGCGCTTAGTGGGGGAGGGGAGCTGGACCGCTGAAAGGCACTGGGGAGGGGCCTCACCCACTTGCTAATACCATTTGAGCTTTCCATGCAATGGAGGCCCATCCCATTCATTCCAGCTTGGACGTGCCGCAGCTGAGGTCCCTGAAGTACTCCGTCAAACTCACTCAACTCAGGTTACAACTTTCACCCGAGCTGAAAGGCACTGGCGTCCCCAATTGAGTTTCAATACACACGACGCGAAGTGCGTACACATAGCATTTAAAGTAGCCATGACGGACTCAAACCATACAGTTGGTGCTTTATGATGCTGTTTACGAAGCGTACTGCGCTTTCGAAGGGGAAAGTCCACCTTAGGGAACAAGCCGGGGTTCTCGAGCTAGGTTAGGTACCTGTGTAAGGATAAATGAGGTGAAGAAAGCCGGCCTTTGTCTCCGAGGCCGCAGACAACCCCGACGTTCGCTCGACACCGTCGACACCGGACGAAGTGGGATACAAAATTTTCGGTCCTTCGGACCATGTGGCCAAACCTTCGTCCGGCAGTATATCCTTCAGGACTCGCGCCCATTACTAAATGTACATATCAATACAGCGTACAGTGATACCCTGGGGAGGCAGAGGTGATGGAGGGTATAAGCGTAAGAGGGAGAAAGCATCAGGCCTAACCAGGTGACCCGAGGTAGGTGTATTGCACCTAAGTTTGTTTCCACCTACTGGGATCAAAAGTCCGAAGCTAAGGTATCTTAACACATCAAAGTACTAAGCGAGATATATTTGCCTGTCTTCACCTACAGGTACATGGTCTCTGCTAGTATCCTTTCTTTTTTTTTTTCCGCCCTTCTCCCCAAACCACTCTGCCCTCTTGCCCCGTCTCCAATCCTGTCAACCTTGACTCGCTTGCAACCTCGACTTTGTCTTCTTGCGTCCTCGCTGACCGTGCATCGCAATTTGCAACTACTGCGCCGCTCGCCGATGAGCTATCTTCAGTAATCACTTCGAGTTTACATGCGATTTCTCCCGCGCCGAACCCCATTCGCTCCCCTCCGGCCGACCCGGCATCTGTCTTGTCGCACCTACGCGCAAACCCTTCAGTCCTCCAGGCCAAAAAAAGGACACCGAGACAATCGACAACACGATCCTTGAGTACGGCTCAACGAGAGCTCAATCCGCCGCAATCGCTGGCGCTCACGGCAATTCTGTCGCCTCCCCCCCAAGCTGTCAATCTGGCGGCTCTTCAGCCTAAGCCTTTCGGCGAAGCATCTGACGCTGCGGCCGCAATGGCCCAGCCCAATGCAGAGCCCGTCGAGGAATATGAGTGCGCACTCCTCTCGCCCATCTACCCACATCCGCCCGGCCCGTTCCCAATGCACCTTTGTGGTAGCAATTATGATTGCTGACTGGGAATATTCCATAGCTACGAATCGCTCCCTCCCAACTTCTCCCTGGTCCAAAATATGGCGGCCGGGGCGTTCGCGGGCATAGCTGTACGTTTTGTCCCATCTTATGGAGCTTGGCTTTGGCCGGATGGATTGCTTAAAGGTTCGAAGCTGATTCTCAATACTTGCAGGAGCATACCGTCATGTATCCCATCGATGCCATTAAGGTACGGTTGGCAGCGCTTTCCTTTGCGTACGTATCCTCGCCGTCTGCTAATACGGAGTTTCCAGACCCGAATGCAAGTCCTCAACCCTAACCCCTCAGCTGTCTACAACGGCGTGATCCAAGGTACATACCGCATAGCCAGCCGAGAGGGAGTCCTCAGCTTGTGGAGAGGCATGTCCAGTGTTGTCGCTGGAGCTGGTGAGTGCCCTGCCCCAGCTGGCCTCAAACCTTGAAGTTCCCGTACTAATTGCATCAGGCCCTGCCCATGCTGTTTACTTTGCTACGTACGAGGCCGTCAAGCATGTTATGGGAGGCAACCAGGCGGGTGTTCACCATCCCCTCGCTGCTGGTGAGTTGTTTTGCGCAGGCCGAGCGAACTATATGGCTAACACAGCGTGATAGCTACTAGTGGAGCTTGTGCTACCATCGCAAGCGATGCGCTTATGAACCCCTTCGATGGTAAGTAGCTTGCGAAGCACTTGCCCTTAGGAACGCGGACAACTTACTCGCGCCTCCAGTCATCAAACAGCGAATGCAAATCCAGGACTCTGCCAAAATGTACCGCTCCATGACGGACTGTGCTAAGTACGTCTACAAGACCGAGGGACTGGCAGCTTTCTACGTTTCCTACCCTACCACCCTCTCGATGACGGTTCCCTTCACTGCTCTGCAGTTCCTCGCCTATGAGTCTATTTCAACGGCGATGAACCCGAGCAAGAAGTACGACCCGACAACGCATTGTCTGGCTGGCGCTGTCGCTGGAGGCTTTGCCGCCGCCTTAACCACGCCCATGGATGTGATCAAGACTATGTTGCAGACACGAGGAACTGCGACCGACCCGGCGCTGAGAAACGTCAACGGCTTCATGGCCGGGTGCCGGTTACTTTACGAGCGAGAGGGCTTTCGGGGATTCTTCAAGGGTGTGCGCCCCCGTGTAGTGACGACCATGCCCAGCACGGCTATTTGCTGGTCTGCTTATGAGGCTTCCAAGTAGGTTCACCCTCTTTGATTGGACAGACGTATGGAAGTGATGGCGGGAACTAACGATCTTCTCTCATAGGGCTTACTTCATCGCAAGGAACGATCTTTCACCTTGAAGCGGTTTGCTGCTTTGCACATAGAGAGGGGTTGTTGGCGAATTTTGTGACCGTTTAGAGCGGTAGTGTAAAATCTTAGACGGCGGAGCAAGGAAGGGTCGATTCCCACACCCGAGCAATAATTGGCCTGGTGCCGGGAATTACAGCAACGGGACGCTGGAGGAGCACAGTGTACCGCTCCTAGCGAGAGCTTCTATCCCAAAGAAGGAAATCAACACCTCCTTATGTTGTAACATGGACGCTGATAGTCGGTCAACTCGTAAGCGGGCTGTATATGTTGCTGGAGAGCCGTTTTGGCAAAGTGCTATATTTTCAAAAGATATTCAACATGCTGGCGTCGGAAAATGATACTCGTCGGGAGGTGGTATGCTCGGGGATGGATTTGCAGACGTTAATCTGGAATATCATCTCTTACTCCTCCAAATTGGCTTTGCCCACTGATCGAGACTGTCACAACTGGCCTTCGCAATCCAGTTGACTCTGCGACGGGCACTTGCTGGGCTTGTTCGAGCAACCTTTGGCCGCAATACATCTCACTCATTGTGCTCCGTCGTTGATCTGTCGACCCGCCCTTCGCCAGGGGGAAGGGGTTGTAGATGTGATCAACCTCACCTATCACTCGACGCCAACTATCTGGCCTGCTTTGGACCTGGCTTTGGTAAGCGGAGCCGCATGAAGACTGCTATATGGCATATGGACGGAATGGATGTCGAAGCACTGTCAATGACCCCGTTATGTATTGCGACTTGATACGAGCCAAGCCCCGCTCGCAGGAACCGTGAGGATACGTCACTCGTAGACAGACTTATGGACAAGCAGCGAGCTAACTGCGGACATTGGAGTATCACGCGAGCCGATTTTGCGAAGAAACTCATGTTCTACATTCCGCTGGCACAATAATCTTGGGGATGAAAGTAAGTGACCAAGACTGGTCGAGTTACTTTACCAACTTCTTGCTGGCAATACCAAGAAGTGACGTGTGTTATATGCCACTGATGAACTAGGCCCATGAACTCCAGGCTGAAGCTATTACCGGTAACTCCTTCATACTGCCGAGCTCCCTCTAGAATGGGAACCCGCCACCACCGCCACCAAACTTGAAATGGAATTGCTGACTTCCACCTCCCCCACCCTGCTGGAACATGAATGGATGGCCTCCGCCAAAGGGATTTCCTTGGAAAGGGCTGCCTTGCTGTTGATTATTGGGATCGTCGCCGCGATCGAAGCGCTCGCGAAGCTCCGGGTTGCTTAGAATCTCGTACGCCTCGTTGATGACCGCCATCTTCTTCTCGGCTTCCTCTTTGGTGAGACCCTGCTTGGCAGCCTTATCCGGGTGGTACAGCTTTGACAGCTTGCGATAAGCCTGCTTGATTTGACGCTCATCAGCATCATGGGATACACCTAGAACCTTGTAATAATCCTTGGTCTGACTGCGTTTCAGCGCGATCTGGGCCTTCTGCATTAGAGGCTGGGTGACGTCGTTCTTGTCAGGTCTAGCATTGCTGGCCTCCTCCAAAGACCTAATGGCAGCCTCGAATTCCTCCTTGTCCATCAATACTTTGGCCTTGTATAGGAGGCCGTAAAACGATCGAGGGTCGAGCGCGAGCGCATCATCGCAGTGCTGTTTAGCTTTCTTGCCATTCATCTGCAATGACTGTTAACTCTGTCCAGAGAAAGCGCTATGCCTTCGACTACTTACGTCGTAATAGCCCTGGCATGCCATTTCCACCACGCGGATGTACAGAGCTGAGGTGGCAGTGGCGGGAATGGTGCCATCTGCACGAAGCTCTTCAACATGGGTCTTGATGTCGGTGATCAGACCTGTCTCATCGGCCGAGTCGATCAACAACTTGACTCCGGTCATAGGTTGATTCTTGTCGAATGCCTTCGTTACCCTGGCCAAAGTCTTGTCGATGGCCTTTTGCTGCTTCAGGAGCTTTTTGCATGGCTTGGAGTCTGGGTCGGAGTGTAGACACTTCCTGATCTGGGTCAAGCCGTTCTGGAGGTCGCCTAGTCCGTAGAAGGTGATGGCGGAGATCTTAATATGTGGTGAAGTGTCTCCAGGCCGCATCTGCAGGACGTGGTGCAGATCACTCATGCCCTCTTCAACCTCACCGCGCTGGAAACGACAGCGAGATCTCATCTCGCGGAGCGAGATAGCCCGGTTCGCGGTAAGGATGGCCTCGCCTGCATGAGTGACGCATGCCTCCCAATCACCATTTTTCTCTGCTATCTCGGCGAGGTGAGCTGCGCCCTTGGCCTCGTCGAGGGCGACGAGCTCGGGTGAGGTGGCGCCCTTGTTTGCCAGAGTGTACTGTTCCCTTGCGCCTTCCCAGTCGGCAACCTTAGACTTGATCTTGGCCAATTGAACGTGAGCGCCCTCAAAGCCGGGCTTTATTGCCAAGACCTTGTTGAAATCGTCGGTCGCCTGGTTGGTTCGTCCGAGGGAGAGGTAGGTCGTGGCACGCTTGAAGAGGGTCAGATAGTTGGAGGGATCCCGAGCGATAGCGGCATCATAGTAAACGAGGGCGTCGCTCGTCTGTCCCTTGGAGAGATGGGCTTGGGCGGAGGATAGCAAAGACGAAACTGGGGTATCTGAAGGGATTTCGTCGGCTGAAATTGCGAGAGCTGGCGAAGAGAGTAGTGTCGTGGCTGCGAAAGCCAGAGCGCATAGGCGAACGTGCATGTGCATGGCTGTCGCTGACGCCGGGCGGCCGGGACGAGCACCCAAAGGCAGCCGCGAATCCTCGAGGAGACAGGTAGAGAAAAGAGATGTTGCGGAAAGGAGAGACGCGTGGAAATGGTCGAGAGAAGACAATAAGCTAGAAAAAGGAATGGAGGGGGGAACGACGAGTGATGGGGTCGAAGTGGTCGAATTAGAAAAGTTGTCCTCAAAGACCGCCACGATCTGATGGACGGTACAAATGATAATGCTGGAGATGGGCTGTGGGGCAGGTAGTCCTTAACGCTTCTCACCTGGCTGTCGCACAGCCTCCCCCTGCATCTTCAGGAAACTATACGTACACGTACTGCATACGTGGGTAATTTGGTACGGCGCAAGTATTCCGATTATGCCCATTTAACCTAATGTTACCTTACTTCTTCCGTCAATAGCAGTGCGGCTTGCCGGCTGCGACCACTGAAGTGTCCAGAACAGATCTGCCCCACTTTGACGCGTTCTATACGTACACACGGGTAGGTAGCTACTGTAGCTACCTCTAATTAGGCTACGTACCTGGGAAGCCTCCAGAATCCATGTCAGGTAGCGGCTACCTTAACGCTGATCGGCACGCAAGCCACTTTTTGAACAAATCACGGCACCTGGTATTGTCACCGGCTTTGCCAGACCCAGAGAAACTCTGTACCTTCCCGGTCTGGCCTTCCTTTGCAGGATAGAAATCAACAATAACAAAAATCACGGCCTTTCGCCGCTGTCTCCAACCATCAGCCTACTACCTCCGTCAGCATGTCTCACCTCCCACCGTCGACCGCCATCTTTTCTCCCTCAATAGCACGCATCGCTGCCTCTACTGCCAAGGACTGGAACTATGTTGACTGTTGGCTTACCGCCAAATTCCACGGCCGAGCAGTCCCGCCTTTCGAGCGGAATCCAGAAACCCTCAAAGCCCTCCTCGCCCTAGCTTCGCTGAATGAGACTGCGGATGAGGAACGTGAACTCGTCTCTAGGGCCGAGGCTGCCGCTCTGCATCAAATCAGCGAAGCTTGCCATGAACCCGAGACGCGCCTCTCTGAATTGCCCCTAACGGCCACCGTCCGCGAGAGGATTCTGACTGCCGTTCAGGATCACCTCACCCGAGAGGGTAGTACTGCCCTCAACTCTATGGCGACACTTTCATGCCAGCTTTCCGTGGCGTACCCGGACGCCGAAACCCTCGGCCGGTCCATGATAAATCTCCATGCCCGAGCGTCCGAACTCGAGCAAATGAGGGTTCGTGTGCACATACTACTGAAGTACATTGAGCAAGAGTCTACTACTGCAGATGAGCTTCTGCAAACGCTGCGCAGCGACGACTACAAACCCACCAACGACCTTGCCCGCCAGAATTTGGACATGCAAAGAAGAATCAAGGCCATGGCTGCTCGTTTGCCCGAGCTGAAGGACCGAATTTCAAGTGCGAACCAGTCGCACATCTCTGACCAACCCGCCATTGAGCAAATCATACAGGAAGAAAGCAATTATCTTGAGCTCCTGGCCCAGAAGAGAGGATTGGACGCCCACGTTACCCAATTTTCGAGCCTTCCAGACGACGTCCAAAGGGCTCGGCTTCAGCTTGAAAATCTTCGCACCGATCTCCGTGCCATTATCCGGCGCCGAGACACCATTTTCGAGGGCTTGGTCGAACGCGAGAGTCCCCGCAAGGACCGATGATGAACACTTTCTACTGTAGCTTAGCATACATCACACGCTGCAGCTTGCATCACTAGGGTATTAGAATTACTACGCGCTAAAGACAAAACTCGCTTGTCAAAGACAACAACATCAACCAGCTCGTTTACCCCTAACTGCACCGCCCAAGTTCCTTATCCCCCGCATCCCCAGACCAGCTCGCTTAACAGGTGGCGCGGCCGGAGGTGCAGGGTCCTTCACTGGAACCGGTGGTCCACTTGGGTTACGTGCCTCCTTGCCCCCCTTGATGTCCGCTCCTTCTCCCAAGCGCAAGTCTGTCAAACCAAGACTGCCTCGACTATCGTCAACGTCCCCGGAGTGTCTCTGAGCCCGTCGGGCCCGCTCCTGAACACTGCGGAACTTCTCAAGCAGCTCATTCCAACGGATGATGCCGTCCTCTCGGCCTTTCAACCTGTTTGGTCTGTCATAGCTCGAGCTAGTGGCGGGGCTGGGATTTCTGTAGGCCTGCGGTTAGCTGCAGTCCACTACTTTTTACAAGCCGGACAAAGCCGACAAGTGGTCATGGGTTGGTGATGAGGGGAACTGCCATGAATACTCACACTTTGGGTGCAATATGAAGGTAGCCGATCGAGCTGACACTGTTGAGACGGTTCTTCAAGGCGGCGAAGGCGGAGGATTGTGGGAGGAGCATCAGAAGTCCATACAGGCATTTGTACAAATGGGGATACTTTTCCGGCTCCAGCAGCTGCAATCGAAGATCTTGACATCGTCAGCCGCGAGACATATCAATACGGGCGAGCGGCCACTTACAGGTGAACACAGGAGACTCTATCAACTGCACCAGCTTATCGATCTGGATCAGAATATTCACTGTCATTTCCAACTCGGCGCTGATATGGTTAGTGAAACATCCCATGGGTACTCACATCTAGGGTACGGAGCTTACAAGATCTGAAGGAGATTGTACGCTTGTTCGTAGGCTTGGGCCAAGAGGCACAAAGAGAAAGTGGCGACTGCATTGTGACACCATGAACGAAAGAGGGCGACAAAAAAAGTCTGACCATCCTGGTACTGTTGTGTAAGCGCTCTGGAGGGTGAAGCCTCAAGGAGAAGATCTGTTTACCTTGGATTCCAAGTTGCGGAGCCTCTTGCGAAGCTCCGAAAGCTCCGGTGCTGTGATGAGGTTGTTGTTCAGGTTCTGCACCATAATACTGGCAAACTCCACATCTTCCTCTTTTTCTATGCAGTCGGCGAGTGTTCGGTAAATTCTCTCGGCGCTGAGGCTAACACAGAGCTGGCGTATGATCAAGTTTCCGCGAGTCTCAAGCAACTTTCTGTCGGTAGCAAAGAGCTGAAGCAGATTGACCATAAAGTTGGAAAAGTAGTCATCTTCGCTGTTGCGAGATATTTGTGATAACAATTGTAGATCCTTGGTTACTACTGCCTCAGCTGGGTCTGAAAGTGTCTTGAGCAACGCCGGAAAGGTTCCGTCATTGAAGGCGAGCACTTTGCGAGGCGCCTTCCTGTGGAGCATGATCAGCCACGTTAGCGCGGCAACCCGGGTTGCCTCATGATCATTGAGGAATAGCAACGTGAGCGCGTTGACCGCTGCGGCATAATCCAAGTCAACCTGGGGATGAGCGGTCGAAGAAGGTGGGTTTGGTGTTGAGAGGGACCGGTTATGTCCCTGAGCAGGAGTCGGGCTTCTCATTTCCAAATCCCGAGAGCTAGAAAGAGAAGCGCGTGCACTAGACGCTCCATCTTGGCGCTCACTGGAAAGAGGTATGCGAGTGTTAGAGTGGGAAAGCCCCCCGATTCCGGGCTCGTCTGACAGCGAAACAACATAGTCCATTAGGCCGGCGTTGACACGGGCGGCAGCCTGGCGAATGGATTCGACGCCGCTGGCCATAGCAGGAAGCATATGAGCCAGGACTTTGGGGGTGAACGGCAACACCTCTTCAGGGCAAATGTCCAAAAACTCGACAATCCAGCGCAGAGATTCCAGCAGGGAATCTTCTTCTATTGTATGAATTAGTGTGAGTGAGCGATGTTCCAAGGGGCGAGGAGGTAAACAAACCAAGGGGTGAGTCGAGCGTAGCTGTAAGGATCTCAAGAATTTTTCGGTAGTTGATTTGGACATCTTGACCTGGTATCCAGTCCTCCTCGCCACTACCCTCATCATCGCTGTGTGAAGTGATTTCATCGCCGTCTTCGGGCTCAATTTGAACACTTCCTGAATCGACAGACTCCTCACGTTTGCGTTTCCCGCCCTCTCGAGACTTTTTGCTCTCTGCAATGCCCTTCTTAACTCTCGAGATCCGTTTGATCTCGCTGAGAAACTTATCTAGGCAAGACTGGGTGGCAACGTGAACGTCTCGATTGGGATCACTCAAGAACTTGAGCAAACCGCCTAAGAAGTCAGGTAGGAATGTTACCAGCTCGAGATCGGGGATAGAATCGAGCAGTGTAATCCAGCCAACAAGGAATTGGCGAGTGAAGGGATTGATAACCCAGACACGTTCTTGGAGAAGAGGTATGAAGCGGCGTAAGGAGAAGGCGGTCGGCGGAGGAGGGCGATCCTCAGCGTCTGCTTTGTCGGTGAATTCCTGGCCCAACTCTCCTTCCAAGACGGATACGTAGGATGCAGCTGACTCGGAGACAATGTCCTTAATGAGTCTGTCGAGCAGTTCAGCGCCGTTCTTGACGGATAACTCTGAGTCTGCTCCAAGCTAAGAACCACGAAACTCATGTCAGATTGCAAGCTCACGACAAAAGAATACCAGCCCAATGGTGGTACACAAGGTATGAGCTAGGCGGGGGCATTACCTTGCAGAGAGCGTCGAATATGTCATTAAAGTATATCAAGATCTCCCCTTTGGCCACCTTGGCAATGTTGTACATGGCCTCGCAGGCGTAGTACCTCACCCTGGCATCTTGGTCCGTAAAGCATGCCAAGACTGGAGGCACTATCTTTTCCAAATAACGTGGCAGTTCCTAGACATGGTTAGTTGAACATGTATCGCGACTAGAAACTAAGAGTCCAGGTAGGGAGGAGGTAGGCCTACAGGACCAAGTGCGATGGCAGCGGCAGCCAGGCCGATCAGACCTCCATTTCTGGCATGGGGCTGGTGAACAGCGTAAGCAAACTCATTGCATAGCTGCTCGAGGATGGCTTGCACTCTCGAATAGTCTCTGGTGACGACCAACTCGCGGATGACGCGCTCGAGTCTAAACAGAGTGGGATGTCAGCTAACAGGGGGGGTCATGGAAGATGGCGACAAGGAGAAGATAGAGGCCAGGTCCCGTTCAGGGGAGGGGTTGCATACTCAAGTGCTCCAACTTTCCGTTTGTCGTAAAGTTTGTCGTTCAGAGCTCGCTGTATACCAACATCCATGATTACTGGTGCAGGGAAGAGATACAGATACGGTGAGAGACTACAGTAGTGACATGTCCTGGGACTGCAAAGTTGGATGTGAAAATCGGTCGGGTAGGGCTAGAGCGGTGGATTGGGCTGGCAAACGCAACGCGGTCAGGCTCTGGCCGTGGCTCTGAAGGAGGCCCGGCTCTGGACCGGAGTTGCAGATGGCTTCACACCTGAGTCGCGATTAGACTGGGCGTGGAAAGACCAAAAAAAACAAAGCTTGGGCGACGGAGATTAATCGGGGGACCAAGGAGGAGAGAACACAGACTCGAAGGTGAAGATGTGCTGCTCGGCGGGGGTGAGGTAGTAAGTAGGTTGTACCTACCTAGGACGGGTGAGGTGAGGCAGGCTGGCAAGCAGCAAGACGTCAGAAAACAGGCGGGTGCAGGAGCCGGTACAGGGGGTTTGATGCATCCCGTGCGACACCTTACCTTACCTTAGGTACCCGACCTTCCTACGCCACCGAGGGGACTACAGACGATCGGGCCCGGCTTAATTATTAGCACGTACTGCATACCTTAGTACGCAGTAGGTGCCGGCCCCATTATCTGCATGGTACACTAAGGTAGGAACTGTGTATGCACCAAAGCATCATACGCGCATCTGCAATTGCTTCCCGTCGTCTCCAATCGCAGGCCATGCAGAACCAAAGCTGGCAGCCCTTCCTATTTGCAATATCCGTACGCCTCCTTTACATTCACCTTTCTTTTTCTCAAAACACAAAGCCTCCACTCCACCCAAACGTTTCTTTTGTCTTTATGGGCCCCAAGTTTCCTCCTTGGTCTCAACGCCCTCCTTCCACAACGCACCCCCTCAGTTGCTGTCAGGATGCTTTCAACTGTCGGCAACGGTCTCTCAATCGCATGAGGAATTCCGCGGCCTTACGCCCGTACGCAGCATCCGTCATATCCATGGGGGCTTCTTCGTCTTGCAGTCGGGGACCAGAGCCTTCTCTTCCGGGCTGCAAAACACCCGCGCACCCGCACACCCTCATAAGATGTCTGAAGGTGTCTCCTCATCCCGCCATTCCTAGTATACACTAGGCACCTATCTGGTCCCGGCGCCCTCCAAACTCAAAGGCCCCGTATGTGATCTTCTTTCTCCAGGCCAATGGCAACGTCTACCATCTGGCGGACCCCGGCATCCCTTTAGTTTATCTTACAGCACTGATCCTGGCTACTAACGTCCGATTTGAACTCCCCGAAATTCCAGCCACTTGGGTCGTCCCAGTCATTTTCGAGCAACCCTGGTTTTGTTCTGATCCATTTTCCCCTGCCCTCTCTTCTCCCCCGAGTCCCGCAAGCCATGACCGAGACCGGTGAACTAACTGTGCGTTTCAGTACTCTCTTTTCTCTTCTCCGCCATACCCCTCGTGGAATGTGCAACTCACCAGAGACACTCGCCGAACCTGCCCTGCCCAGCTTTCTTTTCCCGTATCCTTCATTGAACCCCTCTCTTCTGTTAGTCGTCTGCTTGTTCATGGTTCAGCAATTGGTTTATTGCCGAGAGACCTGGACTTTGGGCGGGTCGTGCAAACTGCATTCCAATCTTTCATTACTGTATCCTGATAGCGTACCTTGCCCTGCCTGCTCTGAAGAGGCCTGGGGTTTTATTTTGTTCTTACCCCTTCCTGTTTACTTCCACTGCCCGAGTAGCCACCCTTCTGCTCTCTACTTGACGCCTCCCTATCTCTATTGGCCTGGGCAGCCATGGTGGCACGCTTAGCGAAGTCGTCCTGTCATGTTTAGCTGTCTGTCCTTGAGGAAGTCCACCTCATGGCACAAAATCCTCGGGGAATTTACTTTGTCACCGCGGGCTTTGCGGATACGCGCAGCCGCAGCGTCGTCCATCTTGCTCTTTCCCATCGTTGAGGGCTTGATAGACGCTCAAGGCAATAGTCCTTCGAAAATTCTGGCTCGTACGCGAAGAATTGAATCAAGCTTGATCTCCGAGCCACCGATCAAGGTGCCCGTCTCGTTTCTCTCTTCGAGGGTATGTGTTTGGATTAAGAAACGATTGAAGAAGTACACGGCAAAACTGTGGCTCGTTTACTTCAGAAACCACAGTCTCGACAGGTCCAATGTTGTTTCGAAGTATAAGAAGAGTAGTTTCTGGAGCTGTGATTCCGTCTTGAACTTGCCCTAGAGGGCTCAGTCCTTTATACTTTTCCAGCAACATAGACTAAAATTATTCTCGTGACCAGGCTCTGCTCATGACACACCGGGGAATCTTCATCCTGTACGATTTGTAGCCAACAGCAACGCGCCAACTTGATCTCTCAGAGCAAGAGCAGGCTTGAGTATCCCGGTCCAGCTGCACGATACATGTCGGGCAAGTCTTTTTGGGATGGTAGGGGTCTGAGGCAACGGGCTTGGACACGGCGTAGTTCCCGCCAGTTCCAAACCCTGTTCCTCATGTTGTCTCAAGGCGGCCGGTACCCTGGACAAGGCAGTCGCCCAGAACGCCGATTTCTCACATGGCTCTGACAGTACCTCATAACATGAAAGACATCAGACGTTTGGCGGATTCAAGACCGCTCTCAAGTGCCCTCCCTACGGCTGGCTGTTCCGCATCCCTCCGATGAGGTGCATCAACGTAACTGCAGCCAAGAGATCTCGGGGTACACTACTGACGGCGATGACAAGATGGCCAGCTGTAGCCATCGCCCATCACTCGCGGCTCAACCTCCGGTCATTCTCATGGACCCCTGAACGGTGGACAAACCGTCGGCTCCTATTCATCCGCCGTCTGCTTCTCTGTGGTATCGTTGTAGGATGGTGGAGAACAGGCCGAGGGCCTAGGCGGGAACCATAATCGACAGCCCTTGTCTCTCTGTCCATACGTCATGTCTCATGCCGGTAGCTCGGCTGTATGGTACTGGCTATAGGAAACGGTTGTTCTTCAGAGACTGAAGCCTCCTTATGCAGTCTCTCTAACACATTGCTTTTTAGTAGTACCCTTGGATCCCGCCTTCCTCCTTCTCCATTTCACCCTCCCTACGTCCTTTCCTTCAATATTAAAAGGTACGTGTTGTGGTTCCTGTGCGACCTCTCAAGAGTTCATCGTGCATACATCGCATCGGATCGCACCCGCGGATCGATGACCTGCTTGCGCGCGCGCGCGTTTGTGTGTGTGCGTGTGTGTGTGTGTGCGTGGAGGCCAGTATCGCGGATGGCCTTAGAGCCAAACAGGGGTTGGGGAGAGCATTATCGTACTCAGTCTTGCTCGAAACACATTTGATTGGAGCGAGAAAATCGGAATACATGCGTGCCGTCTGTACAAGAGGGTGAGAGGAAAAGTGAGGGACAAAGTTGTGGGTTCATCATGATGCAAAGTTCACTGCCGTGTAATCTAGCCAAGTTGCCATTGGCTACGTAAGACAAAATTGGCGCTTTCACACTGACGATTGCAGCTCGACGAACTTGCTTGTTGTCCTAGCGCCAGCCCTCTTCTCGCCCGGGAAAAGAAACGAACAACACGCGCTCCGGTTGAAGATGATGCCCGCTCATGTGGGTGCGGCGGAGGAGAGGGCCGTCTCCGACGGGTGTAGCGAATCGGATCGGAGGATAAATCCCATGCCATGCAACATCGATGCAGTCACACATATCGGATCGATCTCGTTCTAGACATTATAACCGATCTAGCTGGGCGCTACAGGCTCTGCGTACATGCGCCTCTCGTTCATTTCATATCCCACACCGGTCGTAGCTGCGCTAACCCCAATTGCATGTGCATGTCGGTTGGGGGAGCGAGGGGCCAGAGTCATACGAGAGGGCTGTTAGTGGTGTCCACCGAGGATATCACCATTCTTGACCACAGCCTTTTGACACTTTGCCAATATGGCAGCTTGTTGAGACACCTCGGCCAAGCGACCGATGACATCCTTGTTACCGTCTACGAAGCCGTACAGGGCGTAAGGAATGCCCACGTCGTTGCAGAATTCCTGCACCAATCTCTGCGTCTTGCGCAGGTTGTGGCGCGGAATGCGAGGGTACATGTGATGAACGACCTGGAACTGCAGCCCGCCGTGAAAAAAGTCCAGCCATGACGGGCAATCAACGTCCATGGTCGTCCGCAACATCTTCTGAGGGAACGACTCGTGGGGGCCCAGATCGGCGGTGCTCATAGCAAAGTGTGATAGCGTGATTTGACAGTGCAGCGGTGACTGTAGGATGTGGCTGACCATCACAAAAACGAATCGGTCCCAGTTGTTAGGGATAGACTTGTACACGACACCGTAGCCGAACCAGGCCCAGAAGAAAACCTGTCCAGCCACCTCAAGCCAGTGATGCCACCAGGCAATGCCTTTCTTGGGGCTGCGCCTGAAAATCAAATGGTCCCAGGAGAGCCTGTAAAGGTTGAAACGGCCGAAGCACATGATCGGGTAATAGAGGTACGACTGCATGGACAGGAAGAATTTGGCCGCGGCGTCGTATGTCATTATGCGCTCGTAGTAAGATGATGTCAAGTTGCCGAGGAAGCGATGGGACACGGCGAAGAAAGGCATATGTTCAATATCCGGGTCGTGTTCGGGTGAGTTGGTAACGATGTGATGGACATTGTGATTTCGCTTCCACCAGCCAATGGAAAGGCCTCCCATGAAGTCGGCAATGAATATGCCGATACACGTATCGACGTGGAAGTTGTGCGTGATGCCCATATGACCAGCATCGTGAGCTGAAAATACAAGCTGGTGCCAGAAGCATCCTAGACAGGCCGCGCTCGGGACGTACCAGCCCCAACGCAAAAACGTCAGCATGCCAACGAACAGGAGCGTATAGCGGGTCATTTCGACGGCGTAGGCACGATAGTCACAATCGTAAAGACCCTCGTCCTTGATGCGCTGATCCAGCAGTCTGTACTTGCGCACGATCTCGGTTTGGGTCTCGTCGTCGAGGGGTGGGTATTTGTCAAGATCGAGGTTGATTTTCTTGCGAGTCTCCGAATCTAGAAACGCAGTGCCGTCCATCTCTTCATCGTCGCCGCAGTCCGAAGTTGCTGATGACACAGAGCTCGAGCTCTGAGGTGCACCTCGTCGTTGCCGTACGCTGCTGTCGGTGGTATCGAAGACCGGGGAAGCCTCCCGCGAGCTCACGTCACTGGGAGACGAGGGACCGAAGAAGCGTAGCGAGACGTCTTCCTCCGCATCGTCGATGTCTGGGTCGCCTTCCTCCAAAGTTCTGAACTTGCCACCCTGAATGGGAGGAACAAAGTTTCGCCAATGCCCCTCGATCCTGCCAATTCGATACCGGTTCATTTGTGCTTTCGCTTCGGGTGAGTGCAAACTGTTGGAGAGGTATGCGTCAGTTTCACCAGCGTCAAAGGTAAGACCATGCAAGAGACCTCTCCACGGGATGAACATACACTGTGACCTCGTCGGTGGCATCTCGACCGACCATGTGTTGAATGGCCTTGTCACCGCCGGGATGGTAGGCCAACCATCCATCGAGCCGAAGAACAAACTGGTCGACGATTGTGATCGTGCGTCCCTGGGCAATCAGGCCCTCGACCTGGCGTCGAGACATGAACGGACATTCCCTTTCCTTCTTGGGGGTTTCCCGATTACCCTCACCCATGGCGGCAGCTCCGGCGGCGGCAAAGCCAACCATTGCAATCTTCGAAGATACCGTCGAACCACCAGAGATATGAGTGATGCGTGGAGAGAGGAGGGAATGATGGCGAGCTGCCCGAGCAGAGTTTCGAAACCAATTGAACGAACGTGCACTATTGACAGGACAGGTTGGCAGGGGTAGCTTTTTGTCGTCAAGACGCAGAGGGAGGGAGGGTGGTGGGGGGCAGGCCACAATGTGATGTCGTTTCTTCCAAGAAAAACAAAAATCAAAGCCGGAAATAAAAGAAGACAGGTGAGAACCTAGATCTGGGAAAAGTGGTGGATGGGTGGGATCAAGGCGGTATTTCGTGGCCGCTATTCACCGCATATTGCTGGCTTAGATGCCAGATACTGGAGATGCGTCGGCGAACCTGGCAGGCCAAATATATGTCGAGGTACCTTGCATAAAAGCTTGGAACCTTGAGTGCCAGCGTACAACCAATGGCCACGTGTGGTAGGCCACCTCAATATTTGAACAGAATGGCAGAAGGGTTCTCGGAGCTTTCAGCAGCCCGTCGGGCCATCACCACCGCACAATGGCGCAAATCATGCGAGGAACAGCTCCGGGCGGGTCCACAGTAGCGTGTTTCCGTCGTTCCATCTACTCTCGATCCGAAATTAAGCCGCGTTGATCAAGAGCGACTGAGGACATTTGCCTCGACATCACTCATCAGATACTTCGGTTGGGATATGGAAATGGAAGCCAATACCAATATAAATGCTAGAGAATTGGTTACTCGTCATCAGCCTCGCAGAACCTCTTCTCGTCGTCCTCGGCTTGCCCGCAGCCAGGGCCAAATGAGTGGCTGCATCGACTTATTTGCTAGAACCAGACAAGACTCCTCCCCCGATTCCCCAGTATTTCTCTGCGTGGAAAGTGCTGGCATCAGAGTGTTTCCACAGGTCGTTGAAGGCCGAGAAGAGAATGACATTCCCTGGGTGGCTTGCGAACGCCTCCTTGATTGAATCAACAGCCAGCCTCTGCTCACTGACGCCAGGTACCGCAGCGCCGTTGCTGTCTCCCTTCCACGGCCAACCTGCCTCTGTGCAGACGATGCGCTTGTTCCGGTCCGAGAGCTTCGCCTGGACCTGGCTTACTATTCTGGTCACAAAAGGCCCAGCATCCTTGGCCGCGGTATTCTTGTCGAAGAAAGGGTGGATGTTCAATGCACAGTAGTCTGACGCGTCGCACAGAGCTGGGTTGGTCAATACCGCCACAAAGGTGTCGACAGTGACAACGGGCCCAGCGTACCCCGCCGCTCGGAGAAGCGACCGCGCCTTCGTCATGGCCGTGATGACCTGCTCAGCAGTGGCCTTGCCGCTGTTCACCAGTTCATTGCCAACACTGACGGTGTCAATAGAAGACCAGTCGCCGGCGACGGCCGTGACAATCGTCTGAACCTGAGCTTCAATAGGGCCAATATCGAAGAGGCCGAGAATGAGCTTGAGACCAGTATTCTTGGCTGCTGGAAGCGCTTTCGTAATCTGCTCGCAATCGGTGCCATACGTGCGGACGACCGAGTAGTTGCCCTTCAACTCAGAAAAGTCTGCCGCAATCTGAGCCGCTGACTTGCAATCATTCGACGCCGTGTAGGGCGCATAGGCGATGCCGTAGAGACTTGCAGAGGCAGACGCCGATGGCGAAGAAGATGAGGACGGTGAGAGAGGAAGTGAAGAGGAAACAGGCGTCTTCGAATACCCCGGGACGTGGGCAGAGTAAACAACTTCAGGAGAGGCGGCACCAGAGCGAGTCTCAAGACCTACGGGTTTCGTTCCATGATCCAGGGCCCTGCTGGCAGGTACGAACCGAACTGTTTCAGTGGTGGTGGTCAAGGGAGTGCCTTCCTCGTTGACGTAGACGACGACTTGAGGAGCCTCGGTGGCTTCCTTCAGCGATGTCTCAGTGACGACAATCCTACCGGGCCGTGTTGCTTCCTCTACATCTCTAGTGCCTGGATGTGCATGTCAGCACCCTTAGGACGAACAAGTATAACACGTTCCTTACCCTGAGGATGAGCGCTGGACAAGCCGACCAAGGCCAAGAGCATAGCTGATGAAAGGCCTGCGGACTTCATCTTGTCTTTCTCAAGGACTTGGCGGATTTAGAGTTAGAGTCCTCAGCTGCGATGCGCAGAGAACGATTCCCAAGTTAAGCGGACTGCGTCGATCAGGAGGAAAGCCGTTTTCAACTTTGAAAGGAACGAGTCGGACCTGGTTTCGAGGTAAGTTAATTGAGGTAAATGAAAGTCAAGAATTGTATAGTTCTGAAGGAGTGACTGGAAAACAAGCCAACACGGGCTCAAAGGAACGAAATGCTGTAGGTACAGCTTGGGCAATGCGAGGTCAACGGCAGCGAGCGGCGATGATCCGACAGAAGGGATGAGGTTAAGGCAAAGAAATAGGACAATGGCCAGCCGAAGGTGGCAGCGTGACAGTCAAGTATTCCGCAGCCAGGCAGAGCTTGCCAGCCATCAGTGGGCAACTCGAGCAGTTGGAGGACCGCCCTTGGGTCTTGGCAAATACCAAGAGATGCAGGAACGGCGGTAGATGAAGGTCATGGTGGTCGGGCCGGAAGGAGGGAATGGAGGGAGGCGATCGACTGGGGAAGGAATGCTGGCCGTGCTTGCAAGTGCGGTGCAGTGCAGGAACTCCGCAGCAAACGAAGAAAGGGAGCAAGACAATTGGACATTGTGCAGAGGAAGAACAAAAGCTCAGTCGTGGGGCTCACCTTGGTAACTCGGTTTGTTTGGCATTCTGGCGGCTCAGTTGGCTTAGACAGTCAAGATCGTAAACCGGTCTCAACCCCAAACTTGACGCATGTTTAAGAACGACTGAGACGGGACTGAGGCAAATCTGCCCCCAGGAATGAAAGAGTTGGCAGTATCCTATGCCACGAGCAGATGGAGGTTAGCTTGGGATGCCCACAAGAACATGCGGGCATGCCTGAGACGTCATCGTCCACTTGCATCCGTGGCAATGAATGCTTTCTAATTTCATGATGCACAGGCAGTTGCAATGAAGAGCATACGGAGAAGTGGTTTGACGATGATGAATATACGTGGTTTGCGAATTGGGTCATGGGTATTGACTGGCTCCCTTTACTGAAAGAGTGGTGTCGCGGTGCTTCGTCGGCAACGGGTACAATTAAACAAGACCGGGATTTGAATAAAGCTGGGGAAGTCAGCACTTCGAGGCAGGATTGTGCAGACAACTCAATTGAGGCTCGCGTCGTTCAAGTTCTCGAGGAACAAGGAGCCTTCCTTCGCAGCTCCAGACCCGACCTTTGCCTTGACCGAGGCGCCTCCTATCACGGCTTTCCGAAAAGCTACACGATTGCGACAAATAGGAGACCAACCCGGTGACCAGGGCCACAGGAAAACGCAGCCAGCTGCTGTCCCGTCCCATGGGGTATTGACATTGACTGATGATACCATCATCAGCCGTTGAGTCTAGAACGTTGCGTGGGTCAGACGTCCTCTCCATCTCTCTGCACAGGGCCGTGGAAAAAGGGGGAAAGGGGGGGGGGGGACACGGATAATGTCCAACATCAGAAAACGTCGCCAGAGGTGGCTGGAGTTGCTGCTACGCACCACAATGTCTGGGCCCCTTTGATTCACCAGCATGTCTCCCTCGTTTCAACAGCTGCGCCGCAGACGGACAGCATGTATACTGTATTGTTATCAAGTATTAGTATATTGTTTTCATTACATGAAATAGTCAGATGCGGGTATCCGGGAACCCGCTTCACGTGGATCTCAAGCCTCGGCCTTGAGAACAGTGAAAGAGAAGTGTACAACGACGCTCGCCCTGCGTCCTCTATATCCCTTCCATGCAAGCTCAGCTGAATCTGACGAAGAGACGCAGGCCAAATGAGTCGCGTCACGCCCGTTCGACGCGGTGTATTTCAATACACATCACTCTAAGTGCTTGAGGCCGTCTGTGTGCTGAATCTTCTATGATGACTTGGAGCTCGACTTTCGCGTCATGACCTTCGTGATTGCGTGTCTAATCGTGACGCCCGCCTTCTCAATGTCCTTCTTTGGAAGTCCCGATGTAACGCAAACCTTGAGCGCCGGCTGAATGTTCCAGCTGTTGTCCTTGGGGTCTAGGTTGTTGGCAATGGCCATGCTCTTTAGTCGCGTGATCAGAACACCATTCGCAAGTGCCTTGAAAGCCACAAAGGCTCGCGTTAGCGTTGTGTCTAGTGGCAGACAACCTCGAGACAGCAACAACTCACCTCATCAACGCATTCCTGCAAGAGACGCTCCTGGTCCTCCCTCGTCAGCTTTCGCGCCGCAGCAACCTCGGGCTTAAGCACGAGAAGCATGATTGGGTTCTCGGGCGAGCTTGTGCACAAAACCCAATCGCTGCGTGGGTCTAGCTGTGCTCTCATTGCCTTAATGTTGTCACGGCACTGCGTGAGGATATCCGGGTTGGACTGCAGCACGCTGAGAGTCTCACTCGCTGTCACGGCCAACATAGCAGGAAGGGCGGCCGAGAACGTGTAAGACGCCGCAGTAAGGCGCTGATGTTCGACAACGTCCTTGGCTCCTGCGCAAAACCCACCGCCAGCGCACAAAGGGCCGGCAAGAGAGCCTGCAATCATGTCTACCTGAGACGGATCAACGTTCTGTGCCTCGGTGAGGCCACGGCCAGTCCGGCCCAAGACGCCAAACGACCATGTCTCATCCAGGATGATGCGGAATTTGTACTTTTCCTTCAAAGCAACCTACACCCACTCCATTAGCCTGTATATCGCGACAACCATGACCCAGCCAAGGAACTCACGAGTCTGGGAAGGTCAGCGTGGTCACCGGTCGTCTCGAACAAGCCCTCGGTCACGATGAATCTGCGCGTCAACTTCTTGCCCCTCTGGTCCTTAACAACCTTTTGCATAACACGTTCCAAGTCATCCATGTCGCCATGTGCGTACCACTTAATGGTACTCCTAGATGCTTCAAGGCCCTTTCGAATAGAGTAGTTGACAGCTCGGTCAGCCACGATGATATCGCCACGTTTGCAAAAAGCCGGAATAACGCTGGAAATGGTCGAGAAGGCTTGGGCATAGACAATACAAGCCTCCGTACCAAGGTATGCCGCAATGTCTGCCTCGGTCTTCATGTGTACGTCCTGGGTGCCATAGAACTGGGGAGGGCCGCAGGGACCGACTCCGTAGGTGCGCAGCGTCTGAATGGCCTTGTCTTTGATTTGTTCATTCGCATTGAAGTTGTAGAAGTTGTAGGAAGCGAGATTCGTCACGGTGCGGCCGCTTGCCAATTTGGTCTTGGGTCCCGTAGGGCTGAGGCTTGTTAGAAAAACCGATCTGCGTCTGTCTCAAAGGGAGGTGTTCTCATACCCAACAATGACGGGCAAGCGCTCGCTTTCCATCTCCTCGAGTGCACTTTGAGGAGGAACCAGGGGCTCGGGAGTCCAGTCGTCGACTAACTCATCAATTTCCTGAACGCCAGGTCAGCAAGACGCATGTAATACAATTGCTTCACGCAATTTCTCAAGAGCAATGGGCGCCACGAACGTCGTCTCGCAGCTTGATGAAGTTCTGCTTCTGAGTGGAATAGGAGGGCGAGAGGAGGTAGCGAACGAAGAAGATGAAGAGCACTAGTTCGATGCCGGAGCGGATGGGATCGTTCTGGTAGCTGGACTGGATGTAGCGGATCAGGACAGCAGATCCAGGGACCTTCTGGAAGGCGGCGGAGGCATCGCGTAGCCAGTCGGTCACCATCGCCTGGACCTCGCTGGCGTCCATGATGGGCGTGGGCGTTGATCTGGGGTAGAACAACGGGCAGATCGGGAGGATAACACACGGAGGACTACGGGACGAAGAAACCCGAATCCAGTGATGGTATGCAGCGCGGCGACGGGAGCAAGCAGACAGAGGGCAGCTGGTCGCTTCGGGGTTTGTAGGCAAGAACGACAGGTTGGTGTTGGCGGAAGGGTCGGTGTGTGCCGCAAAAGTTCGAAGCAAGCCAGGTGGGCAGGTACCCAAGGTGACAGACAATCCGTGGTGCGGTTGACTTAGCCTTTGAGGTGCCTCGAGCCTCGAGTTCCGGGGTGCTACCTTAGTAAGACAGCCTTGAGGCAGGTACAGCGGGCGATGGGTGACTGGCAGCAACGCACATGCGAATTTTGACAGACCTTGCTGCCGCTGAGGTATTCTCAGTTCTCTCGTTGGCAAGGAGCAAGTGCATTGCCTGAGGGCCGTGAGCACATCTCAGGTGCGCGAGTGACAAGGCTTGTGACGCGGTGGTTCCCCGAGCCCCGAGCGTGCGCGCCCCTGGCCAAAAATTCTGACGCTTCTCTCTCATTGGGCCGCCCCACTCCTCATTTTCAGGGGCGACGAGCATTGCGAAGTCAAGGTCACCCACGCAATCTAGCCTATGGACAAGTCATCATTGCTGGCGACCCAGTCCCCAGAGCTCATTCAATGACAGCCTCATTTGCCAACCAGCTCAGCCCTTGGCCTTTGCCCACACACTGTACCTGACGAATGGCGCAGCGCCAATCAAATTGAGTCTCAAATGTCACTCATCGAGGCACAGGGCCATAATGCTGAACACAACGGAACTCGATTATACGCCCGTCCAGTCTTAGTCTGGGCAACTGACGATATACTTAGTTTGCAGGTCTAAAAGCCGTGATCCCATGCCAGCCATATTCCCTGCCCTAACAAAAAGAAGAAGAAAAGGAGAAACCAGTAGGTAACTGTGGAAAGACACAAAAACACGCCAGACAATGGACATTAAAAATCCGTCAATGCTGCTCGGGTCCCAACCTCCGCCTTCGTCACTCGTCTGGGTTCCTTCCTCTGCAGCGACGCTTCCTTGCGAATTCCCATTCATCTTATGGTACAATCCCTATTAAAACAAGCGAACTCTCTCGGAACGCTTGGTGGCTGTTGCCTTTCTGGATGCCGTGGAGACGGTGAGGCCAGCTCCGGAGTAGTCTGCCGCGCCCGTGCCGGTTTCCGTCTCGTTGCGCGTGTTGTCCTTCTCGTAGTTGGGCTGCACCAGCGCCAGGTCTTTGCCACTTAAAGAGGACAAGAATGACGTGGGGATCATGTCCCCTGCGACAGCAGGACCAATCATGAGCGCCATGAAAACGATGAACAGAGTGAAGTAAAGGATGGCGTATCGGAAGACACGCTTGCGCCTCAGCTTGGACTGCTTCATCGAGTAGATTGGCGGGCGGATTTGACGGCTGCAAAAAGGATTATTAGCAACGGTGCGTACCGAGACAAAGAAGCAAAACACTTACCCAGGGCGAAGCCAGAAGAGCATCATCGAGTGCAGCATGTCGATCTTGGGGATCAAAATCACCGGCAACATGATGAACAACAAGAAGTGGCCCAAGACGAAGTCGGCAGCGAACATGCTCAACTCCGTAATCTTGCAGAGGAACTCACGGGCAGGCTGCGAAACTGAGTGCCATCCCATAGAGTACCACTTGCCCGTCCAGAATGCAATGTTGGCCTGATCCGTCTTGATCTCACGCGTCAACGTCAAGGAGATGATAAGCTTGAAGATGAAACGCTGGATGGCTACTACGGCGATCATGCCAAGAAGGGTTCGCGCGAAGTTGAAAGACTCCAGGAGGAACATAACCTCGAAGAAGACGAGAAGCACAATGACGGCGATACCGTGAGCGATGGCCGCGAGCACACTTCCAAACTTCTTGCAGCACATGCTGAGGAGAGGACCCATAAAACAAGCCATGAAAAAGAAGACCATCAGCGCGCCGGCGTTGATAGCGACTGGGGCGAGGGCCACAACGCCAACTCGAATGAGTGAGTTGGTCGGGAAGATGGACTTGCCAGGGTTGTTGTCCGTGGTGACACCAGTTTGCGCGTTGATGTACAAGTAGGGGATGACAGTGACTGCCACGAGAAGGAGAGGAGTCAAGATCTCGCCCCAGAAGAGATTCGTAATCGCCGCACGGGGTACGTCAGATGACATCTTGGCAGAGGGGTCACCCAAAGCCTTGCGCTTGTAACCGGTGATACGGGTACGAGAAAGGCGGCAGAAGGCGATCCACGAAGAGGCGTGGGAGCGCGAGTTACCACGGGATAGCCATCGAAGGAAATCGCGGTAATCGATGAAGAAATCGCTCCACGCAAACTGGTGGGGGTTGTACAAGAACGGAGAGATGACCAATGCGAGCAGGGAGATCCAGAAATAGACGAGCGCGGCCTGCCAGATGGTGACAGTGGCGAAGAGAAGCATCATCAACAAACGGGATCCGAAGTAGATAGACGGGCCGGCGAAACGGGAGTAAAGGACGCCGAAAGGAATGCGGGCAGTAGCAAAGCCACGACCGGTACCGATATAGCGAGCACCGCCAAACGAGAGATCCTGCTGTACCGAATTGGCGTAAATTTGGCAAACGAAGACCTCAAAGAACGGGGAGAGCGAAAGGAATTGCTTGGCGAGACGCTTGCCAGCGCGCCAGAATCCTCTTTCCGTCAACTCTTGCACGACTAGGGGCACGAAAGCCAAGAGCAGCACGAAGATAATTGACAGGATACAGCGGTACACCCAATCCATGAGGGCGTCCGTGTTCTGGCAGCCGGTGGGGAAGAGAGGGTCGGTGATGGGAACGTCGCGGTTGTAGTCGCACTTGATCGTCTCATGGCGGAGAGCTCCCAAGCTGAGCAGACAGATCATGAACATCTGGACGGAAAGCATGATGAACATGTTGTTGAGATGGAAACCAGGATGGGCGTAGTAGAAGGACAAAAAGCGATCGAGAGGGAGTTGGGTTCCCAGGTAGTAGTATTCGCGAGAGAGCATCTGCTCACCCATACCGGTTCCGATCTTCGTGGTGAAGTTGAGAATGGAGCCGAAACCCAAATCACGACCCTTGCCACATTGGTAGTACTCGCAGTGCTTGATTCTGCCACCACGCAGAAGTGCGTTCATACCAGCGTAAATATCCTCGTTCAGATGCAGACCCTTCTGAGCCTTCGAGACACCACCACGAGTCGTCATGAAGATACCGTTGAGGAAATCGGGATGGCCATAATGCAGCTTACCACCAATCTGGGCCAATGTACGAGCGAAGAGTGTACCGAACGTCTGTTCCTTTCCGGCGGCAACATCACCAAGGATGCCAATGTTCTCGGAGAAGATGTACTCGCGGGCTCCAAGGATAGCAACAGGAGCAGTAACCTTGTTCTTGACACCAGGGGTGTAAGGGCTGACGTTGTCCGTTTTCATTTCTTCGAATTCGGCGAGAACACTGCGGATCTTGAGACACTCCTCGAGGTAATTGTCTTGGTTGGCGTCGATAAGCTGGATGTATTCACCACGGTAGAATATGAGGGAGTGATTTTGGTTATCGGATTTGCCGTCTCCCAAGATGGGGTTTCCAGAAAGTTGAATACGGAATTTGGGCTTGCGCATGCCATTCTCCATTACTTCCGAATGTCCGTCAATTAGGGCAGAGTACAGACGCGGCTCCTCACCCTCGGCAACGGGAGGCTCCTCATCGAGATAGGCGATCTGAAGATCAGGGTACGCGCGAAGGAGGAACTCAGCGTTCTCCATTTCCTCCTTTTTGAACTTGGCGAAACGCTGCATAGAAACACACAGCTTGAACTTGCGGCGGGCCATGCGCTCCAACTCCCGCTCAAGCTTGTCAGAGTTGCCTCCGAACATCTGAACAACCTCGGGATTCTCGACACGGTACAAAAGCTTGATGGCTCTGCTATAGTTCATGAAGCCGGATATTGTGCGGTAGAGCGTCTGGAAGCGAAGAGAGGCCCAAATGCGAGTTCGGAGGGTGTACTCGGGTGCGGAAGACTTGAAACCAATGCAGTAAAAGGGCAGGTCATCGATCTTGCTCTTGGCGGTATCCTTCTCATTCTTCTCGTTGGTTTCACCGTCGCCATTGAACTGAGAAGTCTCGTCGGCGAGAATCTTGGTGTCCTTGACGAAGCAATCCCACTCATGAGGGTGCAGTTGCTTGAGGTATTCGAGAAGGGTTACGCGGGAGTAAGGCTCATCCTCACGAATGATCTCACGGAGAGAAAGAAGAATCTTCTCACTGTAGTGAGGAATCATGACGGTGAAAGTCGGCATGTTGTCGACAGGCAGGGGCTCGGGAATGGGCGTGGACAAGGATTGAGCGAAGAAGGACAGACGACGTTCCGCCTCGCTGTTAGTGGGGAAGAATTCCGTCTTGAACGAGTGATCTTCCTGGGAAACGAAGAAGGTCGGAGCCCTCAAAGTCCTCTTGCCCTCTTGTTCAGAAGGAACCTGATGGTAAAGAAGCTTCTGGACGTGGTCGATGGCCAGAAGGTGCTCTCGATACATGGAGATGACGATTGCATTCCAGACCTGGGAGATGAGAACCTTCGGTTTGTACTTGATCTCCATGTCTGTGGTGGCAAGGATCTTGGAGTAGATACGCTTGGGAAGGCGAGAGAAGATGTTTCTCCACGGAGTCCAGATCGATGAACCAATGTAGAAAGACCTTGCAATCGAGAAAATGGCGTTGACCAAAACGTACCACAGGTAGGTGTCAAGGAAGAAGAAGATCAGATCAGTGAAGGCCATCAGAGCCAAGAGAATGAACGGTTGCTTCTTGCACAAGACATCACCGAAGATCTTGTCTCCCAAGCAGTCGATTTGCATGATAGTCAGGTATCGAATGGGATCTCGGAAGGAGAGAGTCAGGTAGACATACGACTCTCCGAACTTGGCTCCGAAAACGCAAGCCCACAGACCGTAAGACATGGCCATGTCGTTGCCAGCCAAGCGTGGGTAGCTGGCTGTGAAGGTCTGACTGGCGACGTACTTTCGGGAGTTCTTGGTGAGGTAGCTTCCGAAGAGACCGCCCAGAGGCATGATCGAGTAGAAGAGGAAGGTGAGAAGCGCAATAACAAACTGAACAATCGCCAGGATCTTCGCGATTTCTTCGTTCGGATTGGGAATGAAGAAGACGTAGACAAAAGGCGCCACGTTGATGACCAAGATCAGAATGAGGAAGAGCAAGCGTTTGGTCAGGTGCTGCGCGCCAGCCCAGCGACGAGGGACGTAAGCCCACTCTGCGAGAGTGGCCAAAACTTGAATGAGAGCGGCAATGGTACCACCGAGGGCAACAATGGAGAATTGTCTGGAAGTTGAGGGCTGCTGGTTGACCTGCTGCTCGTACGAAGATCCGACAATCAGACTGGGGGCGTTGGAGGAGGTGTAGAACCAGAACATGGTCAAGTGGATAATCCAAATGCGGTTGAAATTAACAAGCAAGTGGAACCAAGAACGAGTCTCCTTGTAGGTCTTGAAGAAGCACTTCTTCCAGTTGATGTCCTGGAACTTGAGGTACCGCTCGGCAGGGGGGATGTCGACCAAACGTGTCTTATCGCCAAGCACGATCCTCTCAATGCCTTCAGGATACCAGAACAGCTGGTTGCAATCGTCGTAACCAATAATTTGGTTGTGGTCACGCTCACGGCGGACGTAGACACCGTCAGAGATTTCGTAACCCTGATCTCTACAAAATTGGTAGAGGGGCGTGATAACGTTGTTGAGGAAAGTGAACTCCTCCACAGGTTCGACCAGGTTCTGGCATGCGGGTGAGTTGAGGTAGTCGTCGGCACACTTGAAGATGAAGCAGAGACATTCTGCCATGTATCGGACTTGGTTGGCTTCACCCCAGCAAAGCAGGTACAGAGCGAGCTGGCGCACACGATCGTGCTGGGACATGCGGTTCATGCGAGTTTTCCAGCGGTACTCAGCAGCTTCGAGGCTGTTGTCGCCCTCAAGATCCTCCAGAGCTTCGGCCTCGTTGTCGGCTTCGCCCTTCTTCTTGTTCTTCTTGGCCTTTCGCTTGAGGCCCTTGCCCTTCTTCATGTTTGCAAAACCGACGGCATCGTCCAAGTCCAGATGGGCGGCAAAATACCACTTGCGGTAGTTTGCGTTGTCACCTCCGATATAGTCGGCGTGAAGCGACAATAAAGCCTGGTTCGGAGTCATGCGAGAAGCTCTGGAGTCCAGCAGCGTCATAAGATGGTCGTACATGTTTCGCATACTGTCACGCTGGAACCCAAACTTAGAAGTTAGGTCAAGAAAAATGTCCTCAACCTCCTCCTTGGAGAGGGGAATCTGAGCATCCGATGTCCAGGCTGGGTAAGGCTCTCGGGATGCGGCAGACATCATGTTCGCGTAGTCCATACCATAGTTGGGGGTCGAAGCACCTGAAGAACGGTTTCCACCGTACGAGATCTGGGATGACGGGGGCCGAAAGCCACGGGCGCCGCCCTGGTCGTAGCTGTTGTATCGCTCGTCGCCGCGGCCATAGTAGTCCATGTCTGCGGCTCTGGCCATGTCTGATCTCATCGTGAAATCGCTGAACGTCTCGGAATCATCTTCAGAACCGTGGCGGCGAGCACCAGAGCCATAGCCCTGATTGTAATCCTGATCATAATAACCACCCTGGGCATTGCCGTTGTAGTAGTCGTCTTGATACTGATCATGGCCTTCGTAGTAGCCACCTTCCTGGTGGTACGGATTGTTCGGGTCGGCGTTGTAGTAACCACTGGGAATGACTTAGTTAGTTCAATGGAGGACAACTGCGGAGGAATGTGTGCGCATACGACTCGTCATAGTAACCATCATTGCCCTGGTGATGTCCACGATCATCGTAACCGTTCTGGTCGTAGTACTGGTCATCCTGGTAGTACGAATCGGTTTGCTGAGTTCCATTGGCGCCATTGCCGCGGCCTTGTTGACCGTAGCCATCATCGTAGTCGTGGTGGCCACCACCACCACCACCGCCGCCGCCGGCTGGGTATCCAGACATTGTTTAGGCGGGTATCTGGTGCAAGTCAGTAAAAACCTTTCGACGAATGCGTGGGGCATGATGGCTTGGGTCGTAGGAAAAAAACAAGTTGCGTTCGCGCCAAGGGGATTCTGACTGACCGTCAAAGACTCATGAGGTTGGACGCGGGAGTAGTGAGAGATCAGCCAGAGGCTGGGGTTTGTGAGCCTGGACTGATGTGGCCGGCACAACAAAAAAAAAAAAGGTGATAACGACAGTCGTCCAAATTAGAAGACCGAGTGCTTGCAGTGGCTCGGAGGATGCTGAGAGGCTACGGAAGCAAAATAAAGCGATTGGCTTGGTGATGGTTGGTGGGAAGAAGTAACAAAGGGGGTTGGGAGCCAGCGTAGGAAGGTATGCGTGTGTATAGCGTCGAAGGGCAGAACGCTTGGCCGACTCTGCCAAAGAGAAGTAGAGAGGTGAAGCGATTGACAAGACGCGAATTGAGGTTTTGTTTTGGTTTGTTTTCCTATTGTCGCGACTGCCTCCTCAGCCGTCTCAGAACGAGCGTGGTGAATTAAGGTGGAAGTTGTCGAGAGGGAAGAAAGGGGTGACGGAACGCAGGCTGGACGGAAAGTGCGAACCGGTTGGAAGGTGTGAGTTGGGAAGTGCGGCGCGGCCAGATACCTCAGCAGGAGCAGTAGTAGCAGCAGGAGCTAAGAAGGTAAGGTAGGCACGGCGAGGTACCTTAGGTTTACACAAGCACGCGCACGCCACTATGCCACAAAAGGGGGTGAGATACAAACTGTGGGCGCTAAGGGAGGGATTGGAAAATAGCATACGTAGAAGAAGGGGGGGGGGGGGGGGGGGGATACGGAAAATGAGATGGTAAAGAGCAGAGGGCCAGGAGAGGATGGATGCTTCACCAATGACGGTGCTTGAGGAGGCTGGGTCAGTAGAGAATGGGTGCTACGCTGAGGGGAGGGACATGGAGCAGCAGAAGGCGCACAGCGTGCCTCCTTTTTTTTCTTCCTTTTTTTTTTTTTTTTTGTCCCGCGTCGCTGTTTCTCACTGGGTAGGTAGTCTCCTGCTTACAACGAAAAAAGGAGACACGGTTTGCAGCTGGCAAGACAGGGATGGCAGCGCAGGCGGCAACGGCAGCAGCAACAAGCGTGGGCCGGAATCATAATCTCGCCCACACTGGAGTCCATGTTCGGGGAGGCGGGATGGAGTCGCAGAAAGCCGATCCTGTCCAAGGATAAGCCCAGGAGGAATGCCCACAGCACAGGTGGGGCACGTCTGAAAGAGTACCGGGGTCTTCGGACGTTCTGTCGATGGGACAGTGGCAGTGCGACGCGTGCCTGAACGCTGACTGGCCATACCTACTTGCCTACTCTGCAGTATCCGTACCTAGGTAGATATATTACTATCACTTGAGTACCTATGTGCACAGCATAAGTCCAAACTTCAAAAATCAGGTCCAGCTGGGCAAGGGACGGGGGACTGACAGCGTGTCGCGCTTCTCAGTGGGGTTATTCCAATCGCACACTGTATGCATGCTTACCGGTCCATGGATGCCTTACTGAGGTGAGTCGAGACGCGAATTGGAAGATATGACTTTATGATGAAGTGCGTCATCCGCCAAAATGCACTCACTCGGTACTATCTAGATAAGTTGATTCTGGCTGAGGTAGTTGAGAAAATATCAACCACCCAAGCCCGGGGATTGTTCGTCATCTCCTACTCGCAAGTGTTGAATTGCATGCCAATTCTGCTGCGCAGAATCACATTCAAGCACTCACCGTTCTCGACTAGGAAACGAAAAGCATCTCAGGGAGCCATTGGGTTTGGACTGGCAGCGCCAGTGCCAAAGCAGGGACGGGATGCCTCGGACCTGGACAGGGGGGATGACAGGGCAGCAAAGCCTGGAGGAACTGGAACGATGGGAGGCACCATTGGCTTTTTTTGGCACAGCCCCACCGGCTCACTACACTAGGTACCTCATGCAGTAAGTACCTACCTAGGTACACTACCTAAGGTACCTTACTATGCAGTATGCGTGCCCAGTGCCTACTTACTACATACCTACTTACCTTAAGGCAGAGATTGAAGGCACAGTAGTAAGTAGGTATGCAGTCACAAAGCAAACTGTCTGCGGAAAGGCCCACAGGCACGTTACTGCGGTACCTTCATTGTCAGGCGAGCCAAGTGCCAGCACCCATTATGTGGTCGTCGTTGCTCATGAACTCGTCTGGCAACACATCAACCCCCTCCAGTCTCGAACATTCCTTGGACCGACTCGGACATGACTTTTTGCCTTTTTTTTTTCTGCACTCTAGCCCTGTTCTGCGCTATTGGTTTCCTTTGCTATATTTTTGACTCTTTCCTGTCATCGTCCTGAACGCGCGTGACTAGCTAGGTTGACCTCCGCTGGTGCTGTCGCATTTGTCTGCCTGTGGCTGAGTTGATCTTGTTACGTCTTGAAGCATCCGGCCAGCCAGGTGTATATCCGTATTTCACCGACAGGGACACAACGCGTCGCCAGCGAGGCTTGGCCTTGCCAGCCGGTAGAGATTTAGCGTTCGTTATCTGAGTTCTGACCATCTGCCAAATGGCATCTGGACGGGCAAAGGCACAGCAAGAGGCCCCTCGCCACGGTGCCGCGGTCGTGGTCCAAGGATCACTGCTTCACAGTGCGTCTTTTCCAATCGCATTGCGTCTAGTCCTGTTCATTGGCCGCTGACACAACATGTCACTGTCTTGGAACTTGGAATTAGTAGGCACGCACGGCGGAGGACGAGATCCATGGCAAGGGGAATCAGGGGAGGTGCCTGGGTTCCTCAGCATGAGGCCGGACGTTCCGGTACTTGCTGGACCAGGATCACGCCAAGGTCATCTCCAACTTGCGACCTAGACGTTTGGCGATTGGCTACCGCTGTAGGAAGAGAGGGTTCGTCTCGTCGCGGGTGCGTCTGGTGTTTGGCGTTTGATCCTTGGTTCTGTGCTGGAGCGTTGCACGCCGCTTCAGAGCATGTATCCCAGTACCTATCCCATCCCAGACACCTCCCGTCGCCTTCCGTGCATATACAGCCATACCGAAATTCTCGCTATTCTTCGGGCAGGACACCGTCAGGTCAAGGCGAGACGATTGCTTCACTTCGCCTCGGCTCGATTCACCTCAACTTCATGTCAGCCCATTTCAGCCTACCCCCAGCCCCCGAGATTGAGGAAACAGGACGGCCAATTTGGATCAACTCTCCAGAGTTAAGATAACACGCAAGAAAGTCACAGGCCGTTGAAATCGGACGTGTACTAACATGGCTTCCCTTGCATCCCGTCTCAACACATCGCGCGTTGAAAAGCATGCACCGCACGCACTACGACATGAGCCGCACGTCTGTGGTGTTTGGTCCTATCAGACCTGGTATACAGTATACACAAGATTGGGCTCAAAACACCCGGCTTTTCGGTCTTCGATACGCAATTGAGTTGGATCGTTCCGGTTATGACCCTTCGTCTGAGCAACTGCCAGCTGCAACTCGCAATCGGAGATATGGTTGAATTCAGCACAAATGATTAACACGCCCGGGCGCGAGGTCAGACGTAATCGTCACGGTACAGCTTAATAGATGGTGGGAGCCTCGCAGACAAGAAAAAGCAGGTTTTGGTAAAGACCAGCCACTAATAGTTGTTGACAGCGAATCAGCGTGGGTATCCGTCTTCCATTTTCTGGAGGACATCTGATGTGTATGTTGTATGTGGCTTCGCAGGCCCAACACTCTTCACGGACACGAGCTCGTTCGTTGTTCCGGCTTGCATCGCTCGTATTGTGCTCCGTACAGCGCCCTGCTGCTCGCGCCTGCAGCTCGTGTCGTGGTTCGCTTCGCCACCATCCAGATTTGAACTCGAATAGTATTCGTACTCTCGTCTTGGCACCTGGACATCCTGATCTACCTATCTTGGAACACAACTACCTACCTAACTGACAGTATTTCGGCCGATCACTACTATGCACTAGACGTAGTGACCGTCTAGTGTGTGAGTGGGCAACGCGGTCAAAGGAAACACAGATTATAGAATTTACAGCACCAACCACAGACACGGCGGACCGTCAGACGATTGATGGTTGGCTGAGGCCGCTTGGCAGCCATCTCCGCCCCTCGTTCGCCCCGCCTTCAACAAAGCAACTTGTGTTGCCTTCTATGATGACCCATTATTTATTTCCAGAAGACCTGCGATCCCTTCGCGAGGCAGGGCACAGCACGAGGAGACAAATAAGTGCAGCATCCACTGGATCGAAGCTTCGCTGGCCGGGGTCCGGAGATTTCGAGGGCTCTATCCGTCAGCTTGGGGCGAATTCCATGGGCGGAGAAACGAAGAAGCACAGCACCGAGGAGGGGTTGGAGGGCTAATCAAAAGTGAGCCCACTTGGGGGGGATGCGTTGTCGGATGCAGGTACCGGCTCCGAACGAGTCAACCAGCGTGGACCAGAGCGCTGAGCTGCCTTAGCGTCGGCCCCTCCCAATGTCTGTCATTTCTTTTCTGAGTGCACCTGGTGCCAGATGCCAGCGAAGACGCTGAACGGTTGTAGTGGACGATGCCGTCATCTACACGTCCACCCACCCACTTCCTCAGTCGCCACTTCAGTAAGAAATATCACTCTAGTACCTGTAGCTGCATGCTGACTCCTCCTTTCGCACGGCACTCACTCGTCTCTTGCACCTCAGTCTTGTCACATTGCCAATTAGCGTGCCCCGCTACCAGCGCCAGCCGCTCTACGATACAACTTTGCGCCCGAGACTTCGCCCTGGATTCTGCCTGCTCAATCCTGATCTCGATCACGCCGTTCTAGTAGCCCCTAGGACGACGGATGGGTACCGCGACCAATGTCCATCGCGTCTTGTTGGAAAAACGTCGGCATCAAACCGAAAACCGAGATTGATACCACCGCCGTTCAAAGAGGTAGCATTGCCGACTGCGAATCGACTTCTCACGGCACTTCCGTCAGCTACTGCTCCGCTTGCTCTTCGACGAATTGACATCATAGCCCCATGTCGACAGATGCGATGCGCTCAATTCTTCCCTCCCGTCCCATGCCATTCTCCCTCCCTTCTGGTTGAGTCAGTACGAATACTTCGCCTTCAGCAAGAGCCGAAGACCCAGTCAACCAGTCTGTGAATGAGGCTAAAACCCAGTCGAGCTGCAGGTCAACGCATGGAACTGTGGTTATGTCCTGGCCTCCCATTACACAGTAGGTACAAGTCGCACTAGAAAAGCAAAGTCGACCGTCGCCACGGACCTGTGGGCATCCGACAACGGCTGATGGCGGCCCTCCATCTCACTCAAGTTGGGTGGTGGGCAAGGCGTTACTCAGGGGTATTCGTGCATTCCTTTGTCCGCTTGCCCTTCAAGCCACGCGACTTGATTCGGGGAGAGACACTCGTTGCTTGTCCTTTGTCCACACAAGACCGCCCTATATCAGTCTGTCTTGTATCCAAGCGTCGACATTGATCGAGACATTCGTCCAACTTAGGGGGGTTTGGAGCATGTGCTGAACATCCAAACCTAGAACATGCTCTCTTGAGTCTTGACCTTGCAATTCGTGCGCAAACGCCCTAGACCATGCCCATCCTCCGTGCTTCCCGCGCGCGGCCGTGCCTCCCCAGAAGCCGGACGACCCGTGAACGATCTGGCTTGCACCTGCTACAAATCGGTATCAGTCCAGGGGTTCGCGTGCTGGAATTCCTCATTTAAGTGCCTCCTTGCTTACCTTATGTGTCGATGCTGACTTGCCACTTCTGCAACTGCGCAATCGTTCGTACTTTAATTGTGGGAGAGAACTACAAATTTCCGTCTGTGTCGATCGTCTGGATGACATAGCAGCTTTGCTTTCGTCTGATCTCCTTTACAAAAGTAATGATGTCCTATCCGTACTATACAGTGCTTACGCCGGAGAGTCGCGGGATTGGGCAACGTCTTTCCTTTCGCCCTCCTTGGATCAGCTGAAGCCTTCGAGTCTGGGCGTTCCTGAGGTCCCCTCCGGCCGCGGAAGAACTGCGATGCTCCCAGCCGAAAGGCTGTGAAGTATCACATCAAGCTTCGCAGGGGTCCCGGAGCTTGTCAATCTACCTGGAGGCTAGAACCCTCTTCGATCTCGAACACGGCCTATATTGGTCCGAACCGCCTGTTTTCCCCAAGTCGATGTCAAGAACAGACTGAGACGAGGCCTATGTTGGTCCAGCGACATGAGAGACGCTGCTGCAACAATCCCGAATGACACGCAGCGCGCATTAAATAGTTAGATCGTTCTGGTGAGACTGGCTTGTGTTGGGCTGATTGGGATGTGCTCGGTCTGCTTGTTTCCTCGTGCTTGCTAACTCTCACCAAGAATTGCAATCGCAATCTTCGTTGGCGCATTTTTTCGTGCAGCTCGCAAGGTCTGGCTTGACATCGAAACACTAGGTACTAACAACGATAAATCATCGCCAGCGTCACGTGCTGTACCTCTGTTCTCATCAACACCGTGCGTGGTTTCCAACGACTTTTTCCAGCAGGTGGGGCACCGCCGGTTTTGAACAGCTGGTTGCCCCTCGCAACCACGACACACGCTGATCGACCATGCGGCTCTTATGCAGCCATTTCGTGCAAAGCTAACTCTACCGAGACTCAGGCGGCATATGAAGTTCATTCCGAGTCCTACGAAACTAACTCTTAGCCATGAACGGACGTACCTATTTTGCCTCGTCCAGCGAAGACGAGTTCCCTGATCTGGACGTAATCTTCCAGAGGAGTAAACAGATCAAGCGCCAGGCGAAAACACCGCAACAGGAGCCTGTTATCGACAGCTATGATCTTCCGAGACGCACCGGGAAAACGACCGAACCAAGAAAAAGTGAGGGAGATGAGCTCGATTTGAAGAAGCAGAAGCAGAACAATTCGAAACCCTCGTCGACAGCGCGGCGTCGCAGGCTTGGCCAGCAATCGGACAACCCGCTTCTGAAGCGATTCGGGACCTGTCGAGCGAACGAGGGACAAAATGTGCTGGAGGTCAAGACACAGACGAAGAGAACAACTAGCGTAAAGGTGCGTGAGCTGCGAGCTCGGGACCAGGTCACATCACCGGCGAAGCCCCTTGTCGAGGCAACGGAAGAATGCTCAGAAGATAGCACCAATGACGCGACCGAGATCACCGAGGCTGATATCTCAGAATTTTTTTACGACGCCCTCTCTGAGATTGAGGATGATGACGACACGCCATCCCAATTTGACCGAGAAGAGCCAGCTCCCAAAAGTCGCCCCCGGGCGGTTCGAAGTGAGGAGGGCAGCTCAAAGGCAAAAGATCTTCTAGCGTCCAGAAGCACACCAGATGCCGAGATGCTAAAACCAAAGCCTTTCAGCGGCGACAGACCTCGGCGAGGAGCTTCAAGCAAGGAGAGCAGTGTCGACAAAACCTTGGTCAGGGGAAAGACATGGCCAAAGTCGACTGTGATCGACTTGACAGACGACGTGACCGACTCCCTGCGTCGCCTTGATCTGTAGGCCTACATAACCCATTCAACCTTGACGACCACCACTAACGCACTACAGTGACAGTACACGGTCAAGGAAACAAGACACGAAGAACAAAAGCAGAGACGCCCCGCAGGCAACACCGCCATCAACACCGCCCAAGTTGACTAGCAAAACTTTGCTCTCCCCCAAGAAGCTTCCTGCCATCCCAAAGACCCCCCACGGACCCAGCATGGACCTGTTCTGGAGCCAAGAGTTTGTTGACGAATGGAACGAGGAGCACTCCCCGAAAAAGCTCATACTGCCACCCGCGCAGAAGAGCCCAACGAAGAGCGCTGCAAAAGCCAAAACGAACAAAACAGAAGCAGCGAAGCAGAAAGAAACGAAGAAGTCGTTTGAGAAGACGAAACACGACTTGGCACAGGCATTCTTGCGTGAACTTGACGACAACATCACGCAGGGCAAGCTACAGTCCCTGGCTGAATCCACAGGAGGAGTTCAGATTAAGTGGTCAGCCAAGCTCAACACCACCGCTGGTAGAGCGAACTGGCGACGGGAGACTGTTCGCAAAGTAGCCGATGGCATCGAACAGTCCGTTACTCATCGTCACCACGCCTCTATCGAGCTTGCCGAGAAGGTTATCGACGACGAGAACCGTCTTCTCAACGTCGTCGCCCACGAGTTCTGTCATCTGGCAAACTTCATGGTCAACGGCATCACAGGCAATCCGCATGGCAAAGAATTCAAGATCTGGGCGGCCAAATGCTCGCAAACCTTTGGAGACAGGGGCATCGAGGTCACGACCAAGCACTCGTACGAAATCGACTTCAAGTACATATGGGAGTGTGCCGAGTGTGGGTTGGAATACAAACGTCACTCCAAAAGCATCAATCCGGAGCGCCACCGATGCGGCTCCTGCAAGGCTCAGCTGAAGCAGACAAAACCCGAGCCACGAGCAGCGGCGAAGCCATCCGAATACCAACAATTCTTGAAAGAGCAGATGAAGATAGTCAAGCAAGAGCACCCTAAAAGCCCGCAAAAGGAGGTCATGAAGATCATCGCCGATCGATGGGCGAAGCGAGGTGGGAGCAATCGTGCAACCCCTGAGACGGAAAGCGCGGAGGCGAGTATTGATAACGTCGGAGCTCGCCTCAATAGTATCAAGCTCTGACCAGACGACGGTTTGGCACAAATACACGCAGTGTGAGGATAGCTATATATTCCGCTGTGTGATGCGTTGGGGTTCGTCAGGTAGAGCCGGCCGGACGGCATACCATATGCCCAATTTGACATTCTTCGCATACAAATCGCCGGGTCCAATTAACGCCCGTCAAAAATGACAATGTAGAGACCGTTCCGCCCATTCGTTCGTTCGTTCAGGTATCCCGCGCAGATATGCTCGTATCATCCGCCATCGGGCCGTTCACAAACTTTGCGCTCGCAAAGAGAAAGAGAAATATTTGCCCCTAGACCTCGGCGAACAGAGTCCAGTCCTTGACCTTGAAGGTCTCCCAGATGCGCGCCGCATACTCAACGGCGTCACCAATAAGCTTGCCCTGCTTGCCCAGCTCCAGGTCGACGTCCTCCTCGTTGTACTCACCCTTGATGTGAGGCACGTTGATGGTGATGAGAATGTCGGTGGATTCTTTCTCGAGGCGTAGCAAGGTGAGGATGATGGCAGTAAAGTCAGGGGCCGCGGAGCCGGACTTGGACTTTGGGGTTTGCGTCGCGATGAGGGTGTACGCGGGGACCTCGGTGCTGCTCAGGGGTGTCACCGTGTTAGCTGCCGTCCGTGGTGATAGGGAGGAGCGCCAGTGGGAATCTTCGTGCAGAGCGAACGGAAAATGTGAGCCTGGCAGAGATAGCCACCCACCTAAGTCGTGAAAAGGATGTCTCGGTCGTGTTCCAGACCTTGACGGTATCAATGTCCTCGCCAACAAGCTCCTCGAGATGCGTTGTCATGGCGCGACCGTCAATCTCGGGGCTGCTGCCGGCGGGACCGACGCGCTCAGTAATGTCAAAGATGATGCTGGTGAACCCATCCTGGTCGATCCAGACTTCCTGGTTGTCGGGAACTTCGCGCAGTTTGCTACGGGACGACCTCGTCAGTTTTGAGCTTACATAATGACGCAATAGGAGCGGAACGAACCTCACGTCGGCAAACTTCTCTGGCAAGTCGCAGACCAGGGCGCCGCCGTACAGGGGAGTGCTCCTGTACCGGGTCATGTCGCTTCGTAGTCGTACGTGAAGTCGCTAGTAACGGGTGTCGCAAAATAGCTCCGTCAGAGTGTGATGTAAAAGTGGAAGAGCGCAGGCAACGATTGCGAGGACGAAGTCGAACAGTTACAGAGGTCGAATCAGGCACTGGGTCAGGCGCAAACGAACAGGCTGATTTGACAAGCACTGTTCGGGTATCACAGAGTTGAACAATGAAGCAGACAGTGACTAGATTACCACCAAAGAGCGAACGGCGGGCACTAGCTGGCTGCCTTGCGTGGGGTTTTGCAGGTGCCGAGCGAGGCTCGTCCAAGTTTACTCTGCCTCATTCGAGGTGGGGTGGCTGGAAAAACGGAGAGGGGGATGGAGGGGTATGACGACGGAGCGGCCAGGGATCATGTCGCCAATTCGAGCTGCTGCGGAGCTTCGGGCTGGGCAGCACTGGAAGCTGCGCAGTAAGCCTCAAGGCTGCATGTTCAAGCATCGGCTGACTGTGTGCTTTTTTTCCTCCTCTGCGCAACAACTGTAGCTGCATGCGCATTAGGACCAGGCTGGTTATATGTTTTGCTATCGCACGGTCCAATGCAATTGAACGGAGCATCCAAAAATATGGCAAAACAAAAGTCGAACCTGGGTGTTCCAGATGAGAAGTGTCCAAAGATTGGTGGAATGGAGTCTGTTGGGCCATCCAACGGTCACATCTGGTAAAAGGCAAGAGGTGAGTTCGATAGGAGGTCCCACTCCGACATTTCCACCCATTTTTGCACTCTAAGTACCCTTTCCCCAAATCGACCCACTCTTTTCACTCTGCTTCCGTACCCCCGCTCTTCGCGTACTTCCTCTGTATTGAGCTCAACCCCTCGAAGGTATTGTCCATATCTGCCAACTTCAACTCGTCTGCCTCCCAAATCACTCTGAGACCAGGCTATTGCCACAAATCTGTCACTCACCCCTGTGCAGACAAGAATTTTCTGCCCATCATGACATCCACCCTGGCTTCGTGCATCTTTTGCAAGATTATCAAGGGTAAGTTACCAGAGTACCTGATCCCAATACATCTCCGAACCCCCGCAGTATCAACGTGATCATGATGTTGACTCCCCAATACAGGCGAGATCCCCTGCTTCAAGCTCTTTGAGAGCGACAAGACATTGGCCTTTCTCGATATCAACCCGCTTAGTCGCGGTCATGCTGTGAGCAGTTGCTTCGAATTCCAGCAAATCATGTTTTCAAACCATTGACTAACATCTGTACAGCTCGTCATTCCCAAGCACCACGGTGCCAAGCTTGCTGATATCCCTGACGAGCACCTCTCGGAGATTCTCGTATGTCTTACCTCACAATTCTTTGGCAGTCGTCAGTTTTCTAATAGCATGCCACCAGCCTGTCGTCAAGAAACTCGTTGCCGCCAGCGGAGCCGAAGATTACAACGTCCTCCAGAACAATGGTCGCATTGCTCACCAGATGGTCGACCATGTAAGTTGACACTCTACCCAGCCTCCCTCGCGATACTCGACGACTGACACGATACAGGTTCACTTCCATATGGTAACTGTCCTCCGGTTCTTCTCTTTTGGATACGTCGCTGACTTCTTCTTCGCTAGATTCCAAAGCCTAACGAGGCCGAAGGTCTGGGTGTCGGTTGGCCTCAACAGGCAACCGATATGGATAAGCTCAAAGCGCTGTTTGAGGACCTTAAGTCCAAGATGTAAACCCATTCAAAAGTGGTATATTCGAGCCCTCCTGCTATGTATAGCAGCAGGAAGAACGTCTAGGTTCCTGTAATTCAAACAACCCTCCGGGCGCCACCAGCTTGTTTTCTTTTGGATCTCTCTACCGCGGGTGTAGCCTCATGAAACTCGTGCCGATCTCGTCGCATCCTAATCTACATCGTCTGCTGATGTCTCGACATTGGTAGCACCATTAGTCGGTACGGCGGGTGCAGTCTTCGGATAAAATTCGACGTTTCCACCATCGCGGATGACGCCGGTTCGGTCCAGAACACACTTGGCGCGCAGGTAAGGATCCAACTTCCAGTAATCGTCCCTGAGCTTGTGAGCAAGCTCGTCCCTTTGCGCCTTGATACCAGCCTCCTTGTCAGTTCCTGCCTCCTTGATCCATTGCAGTGTGGCTTCCTCATATTGAGAAATGAGCTCTTCTCTCCCGGCGAGGAGAGCATCCCGCGCGGCGGCGTCCTTCATCTTATCGTTCTCTCCAGCGACCGGCTCGACATACTTGTAGTCCCAGTCCTCCTGGCCGTCGAGTTCCTTGAGGATGTGGCTCGTGGGAATGAATTCTTCCATTTCTTTGACGTTATTGGTAAAGTGAACCTTGCTGGCTACAACAGGATCTAGCCAGCCCTTGATGATCTTCCAGATACCTACCCTTTGTTAACTATCACAGATTTTGGGACTCACGACTCGGAGTGAACAAACCTTGGAATACCCAGGGTGCTTTATGCACTAGGACAGCTCCTAGGGATTCAGGGTAATTTGCCTCGAAGCACTTGATCATGAATTTGACTGGTGTATAATCCTGGTATGATAGTCAGTCATACCTGCCAGCTAATATAGGTGATGCTACCCACCATATTGGCCATAGAGAAACCAGTCATGTCAAAAACAATTGTCTGCAATAATTTAGTACCATATCATCCAGTCCATGCCTTGGAGCAGCACATACCGCAGTGTCAATAGGGGGGGCCAAAACCATGCGACAGGTCTCGATCAAGAAAACTGTGTACTTCTCAAGACTCTCCTCGCACTGCTCGCCTTGTCGGTGCATACGGACTCTCACCATGCAAATTGGTCGTCCCGCTTTGTCAATGCCATGGATAAATGTCTTTCCGGATCGGGCCTGGGCCATGAAGTCCTGGCCAAGCTTCTTGGTGTTTGCGTCCGCACTCTTGGAAGCTTCGAGTGCACCCGCCTCGCCGTTTTTCATGATCTCCTCGTCAACCTTCATCTCAGTCAATCTCCAATTCATGGTCGAGATCATCATCACGAAGGCCTTATCAACATCCCACTTCCGCGCCCTCAGAAAGCGCAGAGCCAGGGCATCTGGGTGGTCATGCTTGACCATGGACCATATTGTGGCACGCAGGGCCTCGGGACTCTGACTGGCCAGGGCCTCGAGGAATTGCTTCGTCTGACCATACTTGTCTTCTCCATCGTCCTTGATGTGGCTGCTGACGGTGCTTGAGGAAGCACCTTCCTCTTTCTTGTCTTTGCGATTGAAAAGTGAGACGCGTTTCTTCTTGGGCTTCTCATTTTTGCCTGGTGTCGAAGTCTCACTCGGGGCTGTGCTTGCGGCCGCGCCGTCTGCTGTTGCATTGTCTTCGCCCAAGGACAGAATCAGGTTCCACAGCTTGCGCAACTTCTCTTCCTGGTCTGGGGTAAGATTTCCCGGTCTTCCTGGGGGCATGCCGGACGCCATGGTTTCCAGCGACAGGCTTTCGGAGCTCAAGGGGTCGGTGTTGGTGCTGGCGCCAGGTGCTGGTTGCTGGTATTGCAGGCCGAACCCAAGGCAAATGAAGAAAACGGCGATTGAGAGTGCGACGAAGTCGACGCGGGACTGCAGCAAGACGCGCGGAGGCTTCAAGTTGGAGGGGTCCGATGACTGTCCTAGTCCGTGTGTGCGGACTCGCCTGAACTTCGATGGTACGAGATTGCAGTTGGTTCGCCCAATGGGAAGTTCAACCAGGGTGCGTCGTTCAAAGTGCGAAGACGAGGGCACAAAGTAGTATCTCGAAGTTGTTGTAAGGACTCTTTGTGGAAATGTGATAATGCGAGGCAAAGCCGAGGATTGCGGTTTCAAGCTGGCCAGCATCAGTCGAGAAGGTCTATTAATGCCCGGGCCTAATTTGGCGCAGCTGACACAGAATCTGGCACGGTCAGCAGGGTCATCCCAATTTGAGGTGCGTGGAAGACGAAAGCCACTTGCAAAAGGGCGACGTGAGAGAGCCAACCAGGTGAGACCGAGGGAGTGTTGCTAAAGACAGTTCTCGTCTGCGACTAGGCGAGGGAGAAATGCCGTAATGACACAATGGGATGAGCTGAGAGTCACAAAGGCACTTACGCGAACTTGAGGGAGACACCGAAGAGTAGAGTACCAATGTTCGTGGGTTGTCTGATGCTGTTGAGGGCCACAACCGCAGACAACAGAGCGTCGATGATGGTCCTAAAGTGGGCTCGGACAACAGCAGCAGCGATATTAAGCAGACAATGTGGCAAGCACACGGCCGACAGTTACGGACAGTACACAGTGGCCTCGTTGTTGTTGGTAGGTGGTATGCAAGTAACGGAGAGAGAGCGAGCGCCGCAAGGTAGGTTTGCGCCGGAGCGGTAGCTGACGCTCAGACTGTGATGCTGAGCCGTGAATGATGCGGGCGGAAGACCTAGCTGGCGGGAGCAAATGGAGGGCAGGGTTAGGGGAAGAGGGAGGGGGGGATGGAGGGGAGGGAGGGAGGGACGGGGAGGCTTAGACGTGGACCAAGACGACGACGACGACGCCGTCGCAAGGATCGAATGCTCTTGCTGGCGACCAAGAAGCTGCGGTAGCTATTCAATCTCCGGGCGTTCCGGAAGTGAGTGGTTCAGTTCAAACGCACCAGCAGGACACGATAGCTTCCGTTAATGTGGGTAGGTAGTAGTTAGGCAGTCTGGAGAACGGCAGCTGTAAAGATCAGCAGGAGGTGTCGCGGTGGATGGCGGGTGTGATGCTGAAACTGTGGACTACGACGAATGCTTCTCCATGAGCGCGGATGTGAGTAAGTGTGCGCGCAAGTGTTGGGGCAAGGGAGGGGAGGGGTAATTAGGTGCCTGTCTTTTCCAGGTTGTAAAAAAGGTGGCTGTGACGGGAAGGAGCGAAGACGCTTCGAAAGAGGTAAGGTAGGTACAAGCAGCGCCCTCTCTACCTGGCCCTCCATACCTTACCTACACTGTACCTTCGGTGTTGTTGACTGCCATCTAGATGTTTAAGACGATAATAATGGAGCCGAGCGATGAAATACGACGTACTTTGCGTATTCGTATGAATGAAGTGCTCAAGGCATTCGTATCGCATCTACCGAAGTTGCGCGAAAAAGCCCGCTGGCTATTGACTTCCGTTGCGACTCACTCAGCACAGCTCATTCTACCTGCAGATACTGGACTCGCCCACGCGACCTCACCCAGGCTGGGGACCTGGGGAATACGGATACAGGTACCTGACGTACCTTATCTAGCTGTCCATGCGACGAATAAGGTCTAGTGCCTTACTAGGTAACGTGCCGAGGTCTGCGTCATTCAGTGACATTGAACAAAATTCTGCTCCCCGTCGAGTACCTATTATAATTAGGTAGGTACAGTAGTTGACCCCTCCACGCCAACACGTGCAGAACTGCAGTTTTGGGGATTCAACTTACAGGGCCCGGGGCACCCTCAACGATGTGGTAGATTCGTCCCGGCCGGCAACCTTAGGTGCGGGGGGCTAAGGTACCTTAGGTTGTCAGGTTGAACCCCGCCAGAGACAGGAGCAACAGCCGTGCGCAACGGCCACTCGCATCATTCCAGGTTTGTTGATGTTGATTCTCGCTTCAGTTGATGCCCCCCAAACCCATTCGACAGCTTCCCGCGTGAATAGCCACGCCGCGAAAATACTGATACCGACGCTGCGCAGATAGCCACCTACCACGAACACTTCATTGTCGGCAATCTCTATACTCTCCGTATCCACATCACACCGCCTCCTAGCATGGCCGACCACCCCGAGTCCAGCGGCAAGCGGTCGACCTCTCGAACGCGTACGTCGCGTCCCACGACCCCGCTACGCCCCTCCTCCAGATCATCTTTCAGGGAATCAGCCAGAGAAAGCGTCCATGGAGGCGAACCTTTCCCTCTGAACACTTTCGAGCCAGCTTTTGCTGAGCTGTCCGACGCCATGGCCGACCTCGAAGCCAACATGATGCACTTCCAATTGATGCATGAGAGCTTGGCTCGCTTTAGCGAGTCTTTTGCCAGCTTTCTGTACGGCCTCAACATGAACGCTTTCTGCGTAGACTACCCAGATGTGCGTGTGCCCCAACCAGCGGCTTTCTTGCTTTTAGGCGTGGCTGACGTTGGTACAAGGGGCCCATAACAGAATCTTTCCGACGCGCAAGGCAGCAAGAGGAGTCGGGCGCACATTCAGGTACCCCTCGCTTTCAGCGCACAGAATCTGCAGATCATGGATTGCGAACTGACGAGTCTCGTATGCACAGCGCCCACTCGAACAGACACTGGGCCAGAAAATGACGGCGAGATGACCTTTATGTATTTCTTCCAGGCTACCCTAGTACCGCCCTGGACAGTTCCTAACCTACCAACAGGACCACAGATGTTTCTTTCGTCGACAACCCTCCCGCATCCGCCAAGCCGACCCCGAGATTGAAAACACCCGAAGTACGAGGCTCGCGTGTGCCGGCTCCAAGTACTCGTGGCACTTCAGCCCGTGGCGCAAGAGGAGGACGCCGTGGAGCCGCCGAGTCGCAAAGAGGCCGGCCTAGCGGTCTGGCCCGTGCCCGAGGCCGTGGTGTCCGATGAGTATGTTCCATGGAGATTTCGCCATGGCATACGATGCAAGTTGAGGTACTGCTTGCCCACCGCGCCGGATTCTACTGGCGTCAGTGCAGAGGATGTCGAGTGCTGGGAAGTGGGAACGGGATGATACAGAGGCCATTTCAGTTCGTCATAGCGAAAGGGTATCATTCAGTTGTCTACTTTCAAGCCACAGGTAGACGTGTGGGCGGAGACGATCAGGTCTCCATCTCAACCTCCTGGTCGATGGCCCTCTCCGGACCGCCCTTGCTAGGGCCCTTGTTATCCGTTCGAAGACCAACGACAGCCTCGGCTTCCTTCTGGGTGTAGGGCTCCTCCTTGAGCTGCTTGACTCTTAAAGAATAGTTAGCAGTGTGACAATACGAAGAGGACCAAATATGTAGCGGATGCCGACTTGGTACGAACCTGCGCTTATGAGGCTTTCCCTTCTGATGACCGACCAGGCTGATCTCGGTTTCGAACCATTTGGCGCATTCGACGCAATAGTGCTGACCCAAGCCAGGGAGATCCTCAGGCGCCTTCGTGTCCTTCCATTGCCGTAAATGTCGTGGAGAAAGCATGTCGGCCTTGATCTGGTCGACGTCTCTGTCCAGGTTGTCAGAAACGCCCTGAATGCAATGCGAAGTCTTCAGGCCTACCTCAACTTCCTCCGCGTTTTGGTCAATGTCCGCTTGTTTCCCACGCCCATTTTGCTGGCTTATCAGTGATAGTTGGCTGGAAGAGCGAGGATCGCAGGCGCGTTCGGGATGCTGAAGGTGGCAGAATTCCCAAAAATGTAGGTCGAGATGGCAATGGCGGGGCAGAATTTTGGCAGCAACTGTAAAAAAGTTGCTTCACCGCTCACGGGGGTCCGGGTGTCTGTCGGCTCCGGACCCATCAAGCGAACGGGACTGCCAGGTGCACCACACCAGGTACCTACCTAGGTCAGGTAGTGGGCACCCAGGTCACGTTCACTGTTAAGGTAAGGTAGGTACCGATACATACAAGATTGTCAGTGTCCCGGGATAGTAGCCTGGGTCGGGTATGTGACATGTGTAATGTTGCTGGTAGGATAAGATCACGTGGCGATAAGCCGAACGGTCTGGAACTCTGGTCCTTATCTGGCATTTTTGGAGGATCGTCCGAAGAGGCCCGAGAGGGCAGTGGGCATGCGACAGGCTGTCTTCAATTTCCCACTCGCCGCCAGACACGAGCGTGCTTGATCACAACTCGAGGTTCCTGCGTCGCCCGACATCAACTTTCCATCGAAGCGATCGCCCAGAGGATATATCAAGGAAACCCTACCAGAACTGGCCTGCGGAACCCTTGAGGATCGCGCGGAACTGTTGCCGTCGTCGGATCCGAAGAAGGCGGAACAATGGCCTCCAACGTGACGTCCTTCAGCACTCTCAGGGCCCGGTCCTATATCTTTCGGCTACCTCTTTTTACGCGCATCGTGTTGCTCGCAATTGTGGCAGCATGGGCTGCCAGCTTACAACCGGCTTGGGACGTGAAGCAATGGGGCGCGTTGATCCCAGACCAGCTGTCCTTCACGTCGTGTGAGCCCCTCTCGCATCCTCTTTTGCGAAGACCGAATTGCTAATTCTGGCTTCTTCAATAGCGTACCGAATGAATACATATCCCTTCGTTCATGTTAATTTCATCCATGTCATCCTCAACCTTGCCGCCTTGACACCGTTACTGGAGCGATTCGAGGCCGAGTTCGGTACCCTGACGTCTATTGCGCTGTTCATCGGCCGTACGAACTTCCTCATAATATCCCTGCGATCCATCTCTGACTGAACTGTTGGCAGCGCTCTCAACGATTCCGGCTGTCGTATACGTGCTGATCGAGCGATTTCTCTTCAAGGGCAATGTTAGTGTTATGGGCGCTAGGTGAGGAAGAGAACCCAAGACTTGATGAATGTAGGAACCTTGAAATGGAGACTGATGTCTGGCGCATCACAGCGTATGGGTCTTTCTTCTTCTCGGAATGGAGGCTATCCGCACATACAAGACGAACCCTTACTTGACGATTGCGACCCACTCCATTCCTACATGGACAACGCCATTGATCCTCGTTCTGGTCGTTACAGCGCTCGTTCCCGGCACGAGTTTGCTAGGCCATCTATGTGGTGTTTTGGTTGGATATCTTTGTGAGTCACGACGTGCAACCACCCTTCTCATTTTCCGGAACACTAACATTCTGCCTTCAGTTGGTCTCGGATATCTTAAGTTCCTGAGCCCACCGGAGAAGGCATTGCGGTGGGTTGAGTCGAAGCTGAACCTCTTGGGACGTCTGCCTCACTACGTAAGCGTCGACCAGAAGACGTACGGTCGTTTCGGTGTCTTGCCCTCCAGCAGCCACCCTCCCGGTACAAGTGCGCCCATTGCTCTGGTGGGCAGCACGCAGAGACTCGGTCCTTGAAACAGGAACGCCGGACTGTACTATATATTCGATCTATTGCCCCAAGCAGACGAATTGCGTCTTGGTAGGAGTTTGGAGTTACGTTACGGGCAAAAGGGGACATCATTGTGTTGATTCTGGTCCCTCTGCCAGGGGGCTTCTCGTTGTAGTATATTATAAAGTGGGATTCGTTCTCGCCCATTCTCGGAGTGCGCTTAGACCAGCACTTACAAAACCCCAGGTGCTTGAAGTAGAGTTAGTCTGAAAGCCTGAATGATAAGATATTTCATGGGTGTGTAAATTATTTGGCAAAACCTGAATCCCGCACGCCTACCAAAATCGATGGTAGAGGATACAACAGGCAAAAGAAGCTAAATTATACATTTTTTTGACGGGGCCTTTTGACCGGACCCTGGACGATCCCTGCGTATTCGTCGAATTGTGTTTCTCGGGCCTCAATACCCCCGGGCCATCTGATCAGGGGTAGGTAGGTAAGCTTGGCCAACGCGCTCGGATAAATGAATATTTGGGCGCCGATTTCTGGGGTCGCGAAGTTACAGCACAGGTAAGGCACTCGTAGCGTAGGTACCTTACCTTAGCTGACTCAAGGTACGAACAACAACCCCTGGAGATGACGACTGTCTTCAAAAGAATCACCACGCAGACTGGTCGATTAGATTTGTGCGATTGCGCAGCTTGTTGAAGCTGCCGCAGAACGAAATCGTCATGTCACGACTGATATGTGAGGATGCAACCCGCCGTGGCCCTGACTGGCATCGAGCAGCTCTGACTTGTCCCTAATAGCTTCGGCCCTTTCGTTGCGACGCGATCCACGCATCCTCAAGCTTCCGCCCTATATTTCTCTGGCCTGCATCCTCGGTGGTATTGCTTGGCTGTTCCTCCTGCCGCTCAACGACTACTCCCGAAGAACCTACATTTCCGAGAATGCGCTTCTTCCCGGTCAGGTACACACCTATTTCGGAGGCAGCGACCAGAACGTACTGCGGGCGTATAAGCAAGAGGTCAACTCGGTCAGGGACAGGTCCAACTACGAGTGTGTGCACTCCCATTGAAGCACCCCATAGCCACAAGCTGACGGTCATCCCCATCTAGAATCAATGACAAGCTCGAAGGTATCCTGAAGAACGTCGGTCTCAAAGTCGGTCGCCAAAACTACACGTACGAGTCGGCCGGCGACATTTACTCAGGCGAGAATATTTACGCCATCCTACAAGCCCCACGTGGCGATGCGACGGAAGCGATTGTGTTGGTCGCAGCTTGGAGGACGGTCGATGGCCACTTCAATCAAAATGGCATTCCGCTAGCATTGACCCTGGCCCGGTACTTCAAGAGGTGGTCTCTATGGTCCAAAGACATTATCCTGGTTGTTCCCCCCGACAGCAGAACAGGAACCCAAGCGTGGGTCGACGCCTACCACGACTCCCATGACTCCGCCAGAGTGAACTCTCTGCCTCTCAAGTCCGGCGCCCTCCAAGGCGCCATTGCCATTGATTATCCCCAGGAACATCGATTCGAGTCCATCCACATCATTTACGACGGCATCAACGGCCAGCTTCCAAACCTAGATCTCATCAACTCTGTCGTCAATATTGCCGGGGGCCAGATGGGTATGGGAACCGCCATTCAAGAGATGTGGACGCACTCGGACAAGTACCAGGACCGTCTGCGTACTATGCTTCGAGGCATGCTGAATCAAGGCCTGGGACACGCCTCTGGCCCCCACAGCAGCTTCATACCTTACCACGTCGATGCGGTCACACTGCAGCCTTTCGGTGAGGGATGGCACGACGAGATGGGCATGGGCCGTACGATCGAAGGCACTTTCCGGAGTCTGAACAACCTTCTCGAACACCTCCATCAGAGTTTCTTCTTCTATCTGCTCATGCATAAAGAGAGGTTCGTCAGCATCGGCACCTATCTGCCTAGCGCCATGATCTTGGCAGCAAGCTTCACAATCACTGCCATTTCGCTGTGGGTGAAAAGTGGTCATCAAGAACAGCCTCCCATTGTGGTCAAGTCAGAATGTGAAGTCACCGCGAATGATAAGTCTTCCGAAGATGCTTTGCGGGAGACGGACAAACACACGCTTCCCACTAGAGCCGTTGAGCGGGATCTGTTCCTACCACTCGGTGTCGTGGCCATCTGCCAGTTCCTAGGCGTGATTCCGCTGTACGTCTTTAACCACATGCCCGCAAGTGTAAGTTTCGACCAATCCTGAATCCTGAATTCTTTTGCTTTTCTCTGACAGCTGCAACAGATGCTTGCTGGGGCGTACACGGTCTTTTCGCTCACTAATTGTGCTCTGCCCTTCCTCATCTCTTCGCTGATGACATCCGTCTACAACCCCACGGTTCAGCAATACCAGCTCATCAAGTCTTTCTCCCTACTTTTGTTGGGCATGTTTCTCTCCGCTCTAGCCACCCTTAACTTCTCTCTGGCCTTTCTTGTGGGGGTTATGGCCGGTCCACTCTCCTTCATGCACCCATGGCCGCACCATCCTGCCGTTCGGTGGGCTTGCGCGGCTTTCCTTCAACTTATCTCACCTACGGCAGCTCTGTACTCCGTCTCGACTTACTTCAATATTAGCATTGGGGAGGTCCTCAAAGAAGCGGCTTTCGGTTGGGACGTTTGGGGCATGTACACGCCTGTCATAATCTGGGGCGTGTGGTGGCCTGCTTGGCTGATGGGTTCGGTTATTGTGCTCGGGAACCCTGCGTCCTCAGCGAAAAGGGCTTAATTCGAGTCATTGGCATTCAAGAAAAAACAGTGAGGCGTTATAAGAAGAGGGCATGTTTTCGAGCAACCATTAAATCAGGACTTGTATATCAGAGGCATGGAGGCCGTTGTCGTTTGTTTGTCATCAGAATCATTTTGGCCCACCATCAAGGGCCAGTTTCTCTTCATCTCTCTAATTCTAGTGGTGTACACTGGTCTTTCCTACCGACCAACATTACAGACGCCTTTTTGGTCAGCCCGTAATCTTTCCTCTTCCCTAAGCAGCCCACACATCGCCACCGGTCGTCTCGATCCAGTTTCCCAGCTGGTTAACCTGAGAGTCCCAGTCAAGCAGCCGCTGGCGCATGTTGGCAATCTGCTTCATGTCAAGAACCTTCGGCTGGACCCAAGTAATGTGCGCAACCTCATCCACTTGGTCAATGTTTCCACGCAAGAGACCCAGGCTCAGGGCCTTCATGATCAAGTGTTCAATCTCGTCAGGGCGAACCTTAGTCTCCTGAGCGATGGTGCTGAAAGACATAGCGCGGTCGTGGGGCGGGCGGCGGAAGACGGCCTCTGTCAGAGCAGCCAGGTAGATCTTCTGGCGCAGGTGGCCTGCATTCTCGTTGAGGAGTTCCTTTGAGCGCATCTTGGCAGAGAGAGCCTCGAATCCCTGGAGGTCGCCACGGTTGAAAGCGAAGAGCAGGTCGCGGAACCACGAGTCCTGGGTTCCCTTGAGGGCATCGAGGATGGGGTGCAGAAGAAGCTCGCCAAAGTTGTAGATGGTGTCGGATACCAAGGCGGCGATGCTGAGGTGCAGCGCCCGTCTATGGCGCTCTTGAGCTGTGAGAGAGTTGAGGTCGATGCAGGCGAGGTATAGGAGGGCATTGCGGTAGTATGCGGCAAAGTCCATCTTGCGCTACGAGAAATTTCTGTCAGTAACGGCCCGAGATCAATAATACCACAATTTTCCTACCTGGTAGTAATTGGCATTCGCATCGTAAAAGGCGGCGTGAACAATAGTCTCGACCGAATCGAAGCTGTCCAGTATTCTCTCGGCCGAATCGAGGTCCTTCCTGGCGCCGTCCATATCCTCCAAGTTCAACTTTACTCTAGCAACGGCGACAGATGCGTACACCAGAGCATCTTGTGAGTTCTCGCTATCGACCTTCTTCGCAACACCCTGAAGGAAAGAGAGGCGCTCCTCGTCGTCTATGCCGTCTTTGTCAGTGTCCCACCATCACTGGTCAAGGTCCCAATGCTTCTTACCCTTGCATTCCGTGGCGGCCTTCAAAGCCAGATCAACGAGCTTAAGCTGGTTTATCTTATCCGCAAACTTGAGGATGAAGACCTTGTAGAAGGACAGCCGCTGGGCCTTGCTGCCTGGGTGGCTAAAGAACTGACCCAGAGCATCAGTAAGCTGGTGCCACAGCTTCCGCTCCCAATAGTTCTCGAACTCCAGAACAAGGTGCTGAAGCTCCTCGGGGGCCTCGTCGCGCTGCTCCGCCAGGAAATCGGGAATTGTGTCAACGTTCATCTTCGTGGAGGTGGAGGTGGAGGTTGAGGTTGAGGCTCGTGTGGTGGGGTGGGATAGCTTCGAGTGCCCGGGGCGACGACACAATCGAGGCTGATTGCGATGATCGCGGTTTCGTTTCGATTCGTAGGTATGTGGTAGAGGCGCTACTGCCTAGAGACCGGGTGTCTGTTTTGGTGGTGCCAAACGCCGGAAGCTTCGTGTAGTTGTAAAGCAGCTGGTATGTGATGGATGCAAGCTCCGGAGCGGAGGGACGATGCACATAACGCGGCTAGCCAGCAGCCTGGTCAGTCAGCTACGTGCTGCCTACCTAAGGTACCTACCAACTCTTGCTACTCAGGACGCTTTGGGACTGACAATCCTTACCTAAGCCGCGAAGTGAGGTACGGTCCCGACCGGATCCATGCTACAGCCAATGGCCGTTTTTCCGATCCTATGACCAAATCTGGTCCGTGCCTCCACGTGACCCGCCTGTCCGCCGCCCCGGTCTGGATGAAGCTCGCGACTTTGGAGCTTTCGGCTACGCTTAAGCATTCAAGTGGCAGTCAATTGGGAGGCTATCGCACTCATTCATTGCCGCCTCGATATCCGACAATGGCCTCCTTTCCGACCGCCGTGCGGTCAACCCAGAAGGTTGCGCACAATGTCCTGAGAAGGCAGCCCATTTCTGATGTTGCCATCACCCGGACGGGCAAGCCTATCCTACGAACACAGGGCGGAAGGTAGGCGAACGGTTCAATTGCGCGGGCAAAGAGTACTGCTGACACCATGTTCTTCCTAGACACTCCCTCGGCGGTATGCTTTCCTTCGCTCGACTCGGAACTTTATCTAAAAACGAATCACAGGACACACTGCGACGGTATTTGGCGCAACGGGCCAAGTTGGACGGTACATCGTGAACAGACTTGGTACGTCGCGGATATCTTCGACGATGGCAGCACATCTGACTCTCCAATATAGCCCGCCAGGGATGTACGGTCGTCATTCCCTTCCGTGAGGAGATGGCCAAGCGGCATCTCAAGGTCTCTGGTGATCTGGGCAGAGTCGTCTTCATTGTATGGTCTCCCTACAACAGAGGGGTTCATCGCGATCAATGGCTAAACATTACGTCAGGAGTACGATCTCCACAACACCCAGTCAATCGAGGAGAGCGTCAGACATTCGGATGTAGTTTACAACCTGGTCGGCCGAAACTATCCCACCAAGTAGGTTATCTGTATGCAGGGGCACCGGGGACAATGGCTAAGAGCGCACGCAGGAACTTCTCGCTGGAGGATGTTCACGTTGAGGGAACCGAACGTATAGCTGAGGCTGTTGCCAAGTACGACGTGGATCGCTATATTCACATGTCGAGTCACAGCGCCAGCCTGGACTCCCCATCCGAGTTCTACCGCACCAAGGTTAGACACAGAATACTCAAGACAAAAGTGATGGACTAACCAGTCCAATAGGCGCGCGGAGAGCAGGTCGCCCGCAGCATTTACCCCGAGACGACTATCGTGAGACCGGCACCCATCTTCGGCTTCGAAGACAACCTTCTCCTTAAGCTTGCCAGCGTTATGAACCTGTTCACTGCCAACAACATGCAGGAGAGATTCTGGCCCGTTCACGTACGTTTGAAACACGAATATTAGTTGAAACGCGGGCCCTGACACTTGTAGTCTATCGACGTAGGTCAGGCTCTCGAGCTGATGCTCTACGATGACAGCACCGCTGGCCAGACTTTCGAGCTCTACGGTCCCAAGAACTATTCCATGGCCGAAATTGCCGAGTATGTCGACCGCGAAATCTTCAAGAAGCGCCGACACATCAACGTTCCGAAGAAGGTCCTCCAGCCTGTTGCCGGTCTGTTGAACAAGTTCCTTTGGTGGGACGTCATGTCCGCCGACGAGATCGAGCGTGAGTTCATCGACCAGGAAATCGACGAGACAGCAAAGACGTTCAAGGACCTCGGCATTGAGCCCGGTGACATCGCCAAGTTCACCTACCACTACCTGGTAAGACCGCGTGTGAGGTTTATCTGGAGATGGCCGATACTGACTATGCTGCAGCAAGGATTTCGCAGCGGCAACTTCTACGACCTCCCCCCAGCAACAGAGAAGGAGAAGAAGGAGGAGCGCAAGTACCTGCACGTTCTTGACGACCAGTAAGCCTGGATCCCATTTTTTGGGGAGGGATTGATTCTGGGCCAGCAAGTCGTTTAGAGTGTAAATATTAGTCAGCTAGACAAGTTGCAAAAGTCGAGGAATTCATGTACAGTCTGAATACGTCATTTAAGAGTGCAAGTCTAACTGCGGCCGTGAGATTGTTCGTAGCGGTAATCATCACGTAAAGGTTGGCCGTGCCAGCTGATTCGTTGAGGTTGCTGTGCTGGGTTTTGACGCTCAAAATAGGGTCCCCCACCCTCTTTTTGCCGTTTACCTCGCGCTGCAATTACCAAAATCCAAGTGCTCAGTTGATCCACCACATAGCTCTCGTCGACCGTCGAGCCGTACTGACCTGAAGAAGCGGATCCCTTACTGGACGTAGACTCAATATGGACAGTGACGACGAGCCTCTGTAAGTCGTTTGTTAGAACCGTCGGAAATTTTCTCTCCAAACGCACCCCCACTAATGGAACGCCCCTCGAAAAACCATGGCAGAAACTGACTTACATCAATCAACAGCACCCTCTCTTCTCACGCTCTCGCGGCCCTGGCTGAGTTCAACGCCGAGAAAGATGCCCATCAGGAAAAGTTTGAGAAACTCAAGGCGCAAGCCGAGGCCAATGCTGCCGGCGGTGCTCCTCTTTCCATGGAGGCTTTCACTGAAGACTGGAACGAGTCACAGTTTTGGGTACGAACCATTGAAGTCCTCATTTCACTCAATGTCGTACGTACTGACTTCCTGGGGCGCAGTATTCCGACGAGACGGCAAACCTGATCGCCGGCCAGCTCCTAGAGGGTGCTGGCGAGGGCATGACCATTGGCGTTGTGTCTGCGCCCAGCGTGTTTGTTGCGCTGCGGAACTTGCTAGTATGGTTATCAGGGACAGCAACCCTTTTGCAGGCGCGTAACTAAAGTTGGGAACAGAACGCCCGCGGTCACACTCTGGGACGGCCTAAGGTTTTGCTCCTTGAGCACGACATGCGGTTCAACGTTTTCCCCGAGTTTGTCTTTTACGATTTCCAGCAGCCGTTCAAGCTTCCAGGTGCGTCATTCTTGGCCACAGATTTGTGAAAGAATAGTGTTTTGATACCCGATGCTCCAGTTGAGCTGAAGGGCGCGATTGATCGCATCGTTTGCGACCCCCCGTTTCTCAGCGAGGATTGCCAGACGAAAGGTACGAAATCCTAAATCGTTACTGAGCCTCCGAAGCGCTGACAATAGCGCAGCTGCCATGACGGTGCGGTGGATGATGAAGTCTAACCCCACTTCCAAGGGACGAGTAGTTGTCTGCACAGGCGAGAGAATGGAGAGTCTTGTCAGCAAGGTTTACAAGGCACTGGGCGTTAAAACCACGACTTTTGAGCCCAAACATAGCAGAGGTCTTAGCAACGAGTTTTACTGCTACGCCAACTTTGAGTGCAAAGACTGGAAGTGGAGGAATGAGGCTAGTTGAAGAAGCAGGAGGAGCACTTTTCTCTTGGCTTTGGACGAGCTCTTATTACAGAGACCAAACAGTTCCCTCCGATGTGAATTGAAATAGTAGTACACTTCGCTGGTTTCTCGCTGTTCTATACAAAGATGGCCTTTCCCCGGTCGCCAGGTTATGTGATGCCAATGCTTGCCATCCAATGCGTTTGATGTCTGCCAAAGACCCAAACCTAATGTTGATGCAAGACCGAGATTCTTTCCAACGCCAACAAAATGCTAGTCCTGACACCTTTCCCGTTTTCCCAGACTATCAACCCCTGCCCACGCTCCTTGTTATCGAACGCTGTTCATCATGTGCTCGGCGTAACATGTGCTCTTTCCCGGTGGAGATTACGAGAGGGAGCGGATTATGTAGAAGAGTAGATAGGGTTGGGCACTAAGCACATCCGACTTCGACGCCATTTCGACCTTGTGGTCGTTGAACTTGAACCACTGGTCGCCCACTCGACAGTAGGACACGTAATGGCCTGGCAAAAGGAGTTAGTGCTGAACTGCAGCTGCCTTGTTCTCCGGAAATTACTTACCGGTGTCGATTTCGCCGACATGGACGACAACACTGAGTAGGTCGTATGTGCAGGATCTGCCCAGCTCGTGCGCATCCTTGGCTTCCGTTCCTCTGCCTCGGCTCGTGTATGGCAGCATATTGAGCTGCAGTGGAAAGTTGACGACGGTGTCAATCTTTGACGGCGCCCTGTCGTGGCGACCTTGCTTGTACTCGAAGCGCTATTCTACCAGGTTAGTGGCACGCAATGATGGCTCAAGCGAAAGCCGGACTGACCTTCAGCTGAATGGCAAGCACGTTGGGCAGACGCTTAATACTGGTATTTCTTCGTGCTTGCTGCATGCCGTTGCAATTGTGGCAGCGGTACTCGCACTTGTCGTACTTGACGTACTCCTCGTCCAGACATTCTTGAAGTGTCAGGCTCGGGATTTTCTGGCCGCCCTTTTTCCTCTTATGAGCAAGGTTTTCGAGTCCCAAGCTGAGATCGAGGAAAGATTGCACGGCGTTCGTGACACCGCCGCAGTTTTGGCACGTCGTGGAGCTTTGAAGCTTGCCGTAGAATGTCTGGTGAATGATACAGTTGCAGGTATGCTCGCTACCCGTCTCCGGCTTCTTCCCATCCCCATTGCGTTCATGTAGCTCCTCGGCTAGGAACTGAAAGAACTCGTGCGCGTCCTGTTCCTTGGTGGTTACAAGGTTTTCGAAAGCCTTTTTCTCCGAGATCCAGAATCCAGACAGGATACTAGCCGCTGTAAAGCCGTTGGTATTCTCAACTGCATAAAAGTCCTGGAACATATCGTCCATGGCACAGCTCAGGCAGTTTGTCAATTGGCAATCGTTGCTCTGGTGTCCATCACTCAGGTAGAAGTTCCGCAGCATGGGGTTGTGAAGGAAGCTCTGCAGCACGACGTTCTGATAGCAAGTAGCACCAGCGTTATATATGCCACGCAGGCCATTAGCCTTGCAGGAGGCGGTTGTCGTGTTGGTGGAGATGTATAGGGGGTTGTCCTTGATGCTGTCGGAGAACATCTCATCATGCTTTCTCTTGCGGTCTGGCACTCGTCAGCACTCGTCTACATTGGCTGTCTCTCCTGCTATCCATCCTAAAACAAGTGTTTGGGTAGTCAACATTCTCTTGTGGAGATTCAGCTTACTTGAAAAGGTTCCTGTGCCCATCTTGCGCACACGCAGTTCCTCAAGAGTGGGGTCCCATACTAGGTCATCACATATTTGACAGTAAAGAGCCCCGCTGCGGGAATCAACATCTGACCAGGTCAGTAGGTGGCAAAGGAGCCGGTTAGTTAGAAAGGGGAACTAACAGAAGCGGTGCTGCTTCTTTGTGCCGTGCTTGAGACGATCGTCCTCGGTGACAATGGTTGAGCACTGCAGACAGAGGTAGTTGGATGTGAGGGAAGTAATCGCTTGTCCATCAGGATTCTTAGACGTCTGAGGTACAATTGGAGTTCCCTCAAAGATGTTCTTCAGTATCATCTTGTAGTGAAACACGGATGAGTTCATGACATCCTGTGACTGGGAGAACAGTTTTTGAACATGCTCTAGTGTCGGTCAGCATTGTCTAGGATTTCACAGCAGCGCATCTAATTCCGAATGGAGAAAGGGTCTACGAACCACAGCCAAAGACCGGTGTGCCTGGAACTGGCGACTTGAGCTTAGCGGTCTTGGGAGACATTGGTGTTGTTGGTCGCGCAGACATGTTGTTTGTAGTAGACCAGCCAGGTCCTCGGCGGACTTGAGCCTTGTGTCTTGGAAGAAAATCTCTCTGGGTTTATTTCTTCTGTTTTCTTTTCCCCTTGTTCTGTTCGCCGATAACAGTGATAGGGGTGGCTTGTCCTTAGAGAGTTGCGACAGCTATGAGAAAGTTGCCTTGTGATGGAGAGAAGAGTCTCAGAGTAGTAATTATGGGGAGGAGGGTGATCGGCAGCGCAGGTCGGAAGGCGACGACAACGGCAGGGAATCTGCGACGACACCAATTGTTAGCTTCAAGGATACGAACATAGAATGGAAAAGCCGTAGCAAACAGAAGACGCATTCACCTCCGTCAACGGCCAATACAAGGCTACTATAGGCTTGCCGGGGATGGGCTGGCAGCAGTTAATCGTTCGATGAAGCTGCTCAAGACACTGGTTCAACGGCGCAAGCCAGGTGTTGCAGGCGGCAGCTCTGCTCGCGAGGCGCCGAGCCCAGGGAACCGCGTTCGAGACGGCGTGGCGACGGACGGAAGCAGTCGCGGTCTGCAGCAATCAGACAGCACCTGGAGATCGCCTGGACAGGACAGAGGGCGAGCAATTTGGGGGGTTTTGGACGATCCCTGGAAGATGCAAATGTCGAAGCTGGCGCCGCGTGCACAGACGAGAACACTTGCAGGCCGTCCTTTAGCCTTCTGCTCGTACCTTAGTAGAGACGGGCGCGAGAAGAACCTCAGCCAACAGCATTAATTCCACCTTATCGGCACCTGATCGGGGGGACCGTTTCTTATCGATAAGAACTGAGGTGACCTTATCCGCCTGCCGCCTCGCCCCTGAAGGCAGACATCACAGAGGTTGTTCCACTGGCGCCCAGGGAACTTTTTAGTGGGGGTGTAGCTGGGATCAGCCCCCAAGGGCCTGAAGGGGTGGTTGTCACTGGCAATAGAGTAGAAACCGATGTGATGAGGTAAGCGTCCATGCCTACCTTGGGAGATAGGGCGCCTTTCGTCTCAGCCAACCTCGGCATCTTGGCTGCAACCCCTCGATTGCGCCTTCACCCATCTGCACGGCGACTTGGTTTGCTTATATTCAAACAATTCCATCGCAGATCATAGAGGTTCAAGGACACATAAGACGACGGGACAACAATGCGGGGTCTGCTCCGAAGCGCACTCTCAAATTGTAACTCCAACGCCGGTCCGTGACTAAGACGACTGCACAGCTTCGCCCCTCCGAATCGCGAACATTTCGGCTCTGCTTACAGCCACAGCGTCAAAATGGCAACGAAGCTTGTCTCTCTTCCCGAGGTCGAGCGCCTGAGTCCCCTCTGTATACGCATTCTGGGCGGCAACCCGGGAAAATTCACACTACAAGGCACCAACACATATCTGCTCGGCCGGGGCAGCCGCCGTATCTTGATCGACACCGGCGAAGGCTTGCCGTCATGGATTGCTGCTGTCAAGTCCACTTTGGAGCAAGAAAAGGCGACAATTGAGACGGTTCTGATCACTCACTGGCACCGAGACCACCAGGGTGGTATTCAGCAGCTCTTGGAGCTGTCGCCAAATTCCAAGATCTTCAAGAATCAGCCCGAGGAAGGCCAGTCGGACATGGCGGACGGGCAGAAGTTCGCCGTTGATGGGGTCAGCCTTACGGCTGTCTTTACCCCCGGGCACACTGCGGATCACATGGCTTTCGTCTTGGAGGAAGAGGACGCCATGTTCACGGCAGACAACGTCTTGGGGCAGGGCACAGCCGTATTTGAGGACCTCGCCACATACCTCAATAGTCTGGAGAAGATGAGGCACCTGTTCAAGGGCAGGGCGTACCCAGGTCATGGGCCAGTGATTGACAACGGCCCATCCAAGATCATGGAGTATATCAACCATCGAAAGACCAGAGAGGAGCAGGTCATCCGAACACTGCGATCCAAGAGAAATGTCGGTTCCGATGGAGGCCCGTCAGACGCTTGGACACCCATGGAGCTGGTCAAGGTTATTTATCGTGATGTTCCAGAGGAGCTGCATGTCCCTGCGTCCAGCGGAGTCATACAAATTCTTGAAAAACTCGAGAGGGAAGATAGGGTTTCACAGAGCGGCGATAGATGGACGTGGAGGGGATATTCGTCGTTGTAAAGCACCTACTAAGTTATAAAGTCCTAAGCAGTCCGACAGGCTTTGGCGGGTTGGCGGGGCTTCGGGGCCGAAGACGGGAACCCGCGGCGGCAAGATGGCCTGTCTAAGGTCGGGTAGAGCGTGGCTTGACCGTAAGGTGCCTTACGAAGATGAGGTAGCGAAGCGGGGAAACCGCGCGCTGCCAGGAGCTGGATCGCATCATGGTAGAGTCACAATCCGGACGTTTCCGCGATGGAGACGGAATATTCAAATAGAAGGCCCGTAACTGTCAGTGTAAGTAAGTCTGGCGTGTTCTTAGATGCCGCCGAAGCAGTGCCAACAGGCAGGCAGGCAGACAGACCAACAGACAGGGCATTCGGAAGGTTCGGACGAGCCGGGCATCTTGTGACGGGGCGGAACCTCAGTACCTGGGCCTACCTTAGGTACCTACCTTAAGGTACCTACACTAGGTAGGTCACTACGGGATGACGTCCAGCGCGTGGCCAGCGAGGTTAACAGTGGGGCATCGCAGCGCTTCTGGACGGCAGCTTCAAGACGCGTGGGTAAGGTACCTAGGTAAGGTAGTTATGCAATTCAATTAGTTACCAGCGCGTACTCAGTACCTTACCTCGCTGTCGTGAGTCACAACACTTGAACTCCTTACGTTACTTGATGGCGCTCTCGGCGTGGTGATGTGGCGGTCGGTGTTGGGGTCAAAATCTCACCCACCATTTCTTCTGGCCCTGTACAGCGGCCTGCGAACCCGTGATCGATGCGGGTCGGACTCCGACCTGAGTCCGGATTCCACGGGAGACAGAAAGAGAGTGCCGGTAAGTTTGGGTGGGGGCTACACAGGGAGCGCGGGATCACGATTTTGATGGATGGATCGGACGCAAGAATTTCGCTCCGTGGTAAGGTATGTCTCCATAAGGTACGCACGGCTAAGCGAGTCGCAGCGGTGAGAGAAAACGGAGGGGAACCGGATGTTGTATCTCAAAACGCCGGGTGGTCCATTACGAGTGCCGAAGAGCGTGTCTGGAACGGACTTTGTCTGCTGTCCTCTTTTCCTCCGTTATTGCATATAAGGAGCCGTCTTGGCAAGTTTTCAGCTCCATCTTGGCTGAGCTTCATCTACGACAACCGATATCACGTACAAAGTATGTTTGACATGAACTGAGGCTGACTTGGCGCTTCCCGCATCAGCCGGCATTCCGTTGATGATTATTAACGGCATTGCAACGCCTAAGGCGTAGGCATGAGCTCGCACATGGCTGACCTCTGCGCACTGCATCCCCCACCCCGCTGCGACGAATAATAGTACATGGCTGACACAACGTCGTCTCCAAGGAGCTTGGTAGGGATGGCACCATGACGCCCACGTTGCCTCGCGTCTCCCGCATGACTCAAATGCAAGCCCGGTCTTGTGTGGAGGGGCAGAAGAAGAATCTTGGCTCGCATGTCCGTTGTCTGGCGTGTTCGACGCCGTAGGTCTTTCTCGACATCTCCGCAGGTCTTTTCTGAAATATCCAGACTTCCGGCCAAGGATCATCAGACAGACCATACGGATAGGCGGTGCGGCAATCGGCTCGTAGGGCTTGGCGATCCATCGATAGCAGCCCGCCCCTACTGTGCCAACCCTGGATGCGCCGCACTGTCCTTGCGAATGCCCTCCTTTGCTGCGCGAAATTGGCCTGTACACAGTCCAATGTCGTCACCACCGCCCTTCCCACAATCACGAACACAGGGAAAAATAAAGCTCAGCCGGCACGCGGCTCGCAAAGATGCAGGGCTCCCCGCCGTAACCACACTCAGCTTAGCGTCTAGTGAGCGGGCAGCACTGCAGCAGCTCATCCCTGCCTGGTTCCCCCACTTGGGAGGAAAGACGAGGAAGAAAAAAGATTTTAGGATCCAGGTGGCACTTCACACCTCCACCGTTTCCGCGCCGGCGAGCAGCCGTAACTCGGGTCGGTGGGTTGTCGTTCACTTAGGTAACTCAACCCCCAGTAACGCGGCGTCGTCTACTTTCTTCGCCGACGTCCACTGGATGCCTCCGGAACCCTCGGAGTCGGCCTTTGTGCTTTGGTGCCATCGACTTACACACCACCATGGAACCCAGCCAGCCCTACTCGGCCAGGCCTCACCTCTTCTTGAACGTGGACACCTCAATTTTGGCAGTCACTGCCTTCGCCGAGTACTGCCCAGAAGCTACCTAGCTACCTTGACGTGCCTACTTTACCTGATCTTGTCACGAGTACCGTCTCTGTAGCTTGCCCAAAACCCCGCCGCGAAATATGGACTTCTCTCGGCCTCCGCTCCGGCGCTGTTCAGTTCTTGCGTTTGTTGGCTCAATCCACATGCCGCAGAGTACTTGTATTCCGGCTTCGCCCTTGCTGGATCCCTGAAGCTTTACCCCTCCATCTCATCCCTCTCACTTCCACGTAAAGCTGTTCTCGGGAGCAAACCACGTGAGCCCCAGGTTGTTGAATACATCATACGGAATCCCGAGGTTCTATTTGCGCCTACTTAGAGCTGGCAGCAGCTCTACCATCTCTTGAGCGAAATCGACACTTTCCCTACTCCCAGATGAAACAACCCATCGAGAAGCTCACCACACTAGTGGTCTTGGGCCTCATGCCCTTGGTCTTTGCCCATGGTGCTCATGAAGACGGCGGAGACGGCATGTCCATGAATATGGATATGCCCCTCGGCGCCGCAGAAGAACCCAAACCCAACGATAGCTACCCACCAACATATTTCGCTCTCGCAGATCATGCCGGTGTCATGTACGCGCACATCGGGGCGATGGTGCTTGCCTGGGTCTTCGTTCTGCCAGTTGGTGAGTCTGCCAAGGTAACGCCGAGAATGCGACGCCGACTAACATACCCTGCAGCCGTCATGCTTTCAATCGCGCGCTCACGGTATACGCTGGCGCTCCAATTTATCTTCCTTGCGATGAATGCGCTTGGCGTAGTCCTGGCCACGGTCTACAACGCCAATACCCCCGATCTGTATCCTAACAACGCTCATAGCAAGCTTGGCTGGCTGGTGACCTGGGTCGTGTCGGCGCAGGTCTTAATCGGGCTGCTAGGAAAGGTTGCCGGCGCTTCGAGTAGCCGTAATTTTGAAACATACAACAAGAACGAGTACCAGTCCTTCATTCCCGTTTCTACAGCCGCTATGGCTGAGCACCACCGCATGAATGGGTCGCCATTTGCCAACAAGTACCGACTGTCCAATGACAGCGGACAGGGCACCGAGCCTTGTACCGAGTCACTTCGAAGCCACTCCCGGTCTTCCTCTTCGAACGAAGTCTCTCCGCGCGTCTCTGATGTCCACCGCAAAGAATATGTTGAGGATGGCGACGAATTGGAGGACGGTCCATCCATGCCTATGCTCACTGTCAGCCACGAGAACAAGGCCGGCTCGCTAATCGCGAAGGTGACGGGAAAGATCTCTTCTAGAGTGCGGAAAGGCCTGCTCTGCGTCTACAACTTTGTTGACAGGACCATCCTACCTCTGGGCTTCGCTACATTTTGCTTGGGCATCGTGACCTACGGGAGATTCTTCGTAAGTGCTGAAAAACACTACCGTGCACAAATTATGCAAATGCTGACTCGACATAGGAGGGCAATGGGATCTTTAGCGGTCTGGCGCATTGGATCAAGGGTGGAATTTTCTTCTGGCTTGGTTTGCTAACCCTCGGCCGGTGGACCGGCAGTTTCGGCGAACTCGGATGGGTGAGTTGCGGCCCGTTTCCGGAGGCCATCGGCCCCGTTTTGCTGATTTGTGGTCCGACAGGCGTGGAACCTTCGGCCGATACGAGCCGACGGCAAGTGGCGGCCCTCGGCGGAATTTGTCGAGAGCGCCCTCATTTTCGTCTACGGCTCAACCAATATTTTTCTTGAGCATCTCGGAAACTGGGGAGGTGAATACAGCGCCCAGGACTTGGAGCACATTTCAATCACGGTCCTGTTCATCGGTGGTGGGATGGTAAGTTTGGTAGTAGACGCCTCGAGACGGGGTTTGCTAACACGCGGAAACAGTTTGGCATGCTCATCGAGTCGAGCCGCATCCGTGATCTCTTGAATACATCCGTCGTCGATATCGCTACAACCAATCTGGAGCAGACATATGACGACGAGGAGCGCGAAATCCTGCAGCCCCCGAAGCAATATGGAGTCTCCATCAACCCCATTCCGGCGCTCGTCATTCTCCTCCTGGGGATCATGATGAGCTCGCACACCCAACACTCGATGATCTCAAGCATGGTGCACAAGCAGTGGGGCAACCTTTTGACGGGTGCTTCGTTTGCGCGAGGCTTCACTTACGTGATCATGTACCTGAAGCCTCCCAAGTCTGTTCTCCCGTCTCGGCCTCCAACGGAGCTCCTGGCCGCATTTGGCTTGATCTCTGGAGGCATCATCTTCATGGCCAGTGTGAGTCGCCGTCTTCCGCAGTTTTTCCTCGTGAGATTTTCCAACTAACGAAATCCAGGCTAGCGACACGGTCGATGGAATGATCCATTACGAGCTTGATGCCATGTTCATGTATACTGTGACCATGGGACTGGTGGGTGTCCTGATGGCATGGGAGATCATCGTCCTTGCCATCAAGGGCTGGGCAGTGCGCAAAGAGGCCGGCAGGCAATCCTACAGGCTCGCTTGAACGCCTTGCACCTACAACGGTATGGTGGTGGTGATAATGATAATGGCAGTGTGGAACGCTGCGCGACATTGCGACGGCGCAGTCATGGACGAGTGCGATAAACGACATTGGTGCCCTGGTGTATGGTTTGATTTTGGTCCCTGATATCCAGAGATACCCCCTTATACTTAGACGGCCAAGGCAGCTGGCATTTTAATGATGATGATGTATACACGATGCCGCATTTGATACCTTGGTTGCTCTGATGATTGTTATTAAGCTTCCTTCACACATGATGGTTTGTCCCTGGTCACGCCTTCGCTTGCCGATCTTGACGCGCTCTCAATACTCTCATGGCTCCGTTCACCGCTTCCTCCTGAGCGCAGCAACAATATCCCGTCCTAACCCCCTCTGGCGCCTTCAGCTGGCTCTAGTTGATGATGCAAGCGCGCCTGGCTGAAGCCTCTTGAAGTTGGACCGCCGGCACTTTGTTGTCATGCTCTGGCCTAAGCTCGTCACGCAAATCTGAGAGCGATACTCATTGCTTGGTGTCATTCTCGCGATACCATGTTCGTGCGCGCGAGCAGGCGTTGGTGATGGGTCAAACGAGAACGCGTGACTTTCCTTCCCTTCATTGGGCGCGCTTCCCGAATTCTCCGCTAGAAATCTCCCTAGCCCTCTCATATTTAACCCGAGGACTTCTTCCACTTGCTCTTCTCCTTCTTGCTGCCTTTCGCCTTCTTTTTCTCAGGCTGCGCTCCCTCCATGTCGACGTCCTCATCCTCAGCGACGTCTGCAGCAGCAGTCACGGCAGCGGCGGGACGCATGACGCGCTGCTGGTCGGCAGCAGGGTACAGCGCGGTGCCTTGCTGCAGGGCGTGGATGAGGAAAGGCAGCGACTCGGCCTTGAAGTCGTCGGCCTCGCGGACCTTGTCGAGGTCTTCGGCGAACTCTTGTGTGGTGCGCTGCAGGTAGAAATTTGTGAATTCTTGGGAGACGGACATGATGAATGATGTCTTTGTATTGAACGGTAGAAGTATTCTGTTGACCTGGGATTTGAGGTTTCTTTTAAGGGCAGTTGATGAGGTTTAGTTTTGGTGACTATGCAGTGAAGCTTACTCACGATTTCTGCTAGGCGAAAGATTTGACATACAGTGTGAAAACACAGTAATCGTAACTGTCCGAACCAGTTCAGGCTTTGAGAAGGTTCAGCTGAACCCAATCAACTCAGCTCATCTCTCGAGCTTTATCCACGCAACATGGTGCCTGATGAATATGTTTGTTCTATTTAGCTTTTTGTCTTAAGCTATCCGACGCCCAAAGCTGTCTTGTCGCCTCTCTACGGCTTGTGGGAACATAATGGGTACGCCACTATATGAATTAAGCGGCATCAAAAATATCCACATCCGATATGGTGTAGTGGCCAACATGATGCCCTCTCATCCACAAAGAGGTTAGGCATAGCCCCGAGTTCGATTCTCGGTTTCGGAACATTTTTGCCCCCGTCACAGACTTTTTCTTCTTCTTCTGCTTCTTGCCTGCCCGGCCGCTTTTTAGTTCTCAGAGACGACAAACTCAACCCCTTCAATTCAACTTTTCGACGCAAACCCTCGTTGCATGCTAAGTAAGATAGACAGACGTGTTTTGCTTGACTAATAGAACTGACTGGTTTTAGTGGTCGTTTCTAGCCACTCTAATTGATTCCTAGCATGAGACGAACGGTTGTGAGATTGGACGATGTCACAATCTTAATATGCCATCACACATCTCTCCCGAATCGCTGATCCCCTCCATCCAGCCTTGAATTCTCCACCAAGCGCGGACCCAGATTTCCAAAGCGGCATCCAACCGCCGGCGCGGGGAGCCCTTGAACGCTAGCTACCCCTTCTCGGAGCCATCATCTCGATAACCTATTCGACATCCTGTTTACAAAACTCGCTCACACTTGGTCTCTCACATAGTCCGTCGGTCAGACGCATAAGATTGGCTCCTTTTTGAAAATCAACAGAGACGAGGACTTCCTTCTGCATCATCATCAGATGCTTTTTTTTTAACCCAAGCAAGCCGCCTCGGCATGACAGAGTACGACGTGAGGCACACGAACGGCAACCGCCTCCCGCCACTTGTCCGCTCCGGTGCTTTCCCCGATGCAGGAACTCGTCCTTGGCCAGCACATTCCCCGACTGCAACCCCGACCAAATCGTCAGAGTCGTATTCTTCCCCGCAAACCCCGGATTTCGAGCTCTAAGCGGCGGGGCTGGGGAGAAGCTGGATAACACACGCCTCCCTGTCCAGGTTTCCTTGCAGTAGGGCGGACCCCCCCCCCTCCTTCCTGTCGCCATTGTGCCTGGGTGATGATGCCGGCCCTGTCCCTTGTGGCAACCGATCTTTGATTGCCTGTGGAGAAGCGTAGTTGTGGCGTGTGTGAGCTTTCTTAGACGAACCTCTGAGAACTGGTTTCTCCCGCGATGCTCCGTAATGTCACATCAGTCGAGCTGTCTGGCGTCCAGTTTGGCCTCATGATCAGCAAGGCTTTATTTCTTCCCAAGGGAACCTTGCTGTGGCGCTAGTCGACCTGGCCATGTTGTGCTGTCGAGGTGTTCCATGTCTATCTAGGCATGCCCTCGTGAAGGCGGGCCTAGCTGATCAACTCCAAGGACATTTGCTGAGCCAACCAAAGTCTATCAAGCGATGATATAAACCCCTAAATCTGGCTTTTGCATCCGTAACCAAACCTGATATCCCGATTAGCAACACCTACATCGCATGGTACAGTTTTGTCGAAGGGTCATCGTAATCTGTTCACTCACAATCTGCTGAATGCCGCCACACGTTTCTCCTCTGCCATATTCTCCAGATTCTCCATATGGAAATTTCACCGACGTTAGCCTTGTCCCTGGAACGTCACATCCGCCTGGGGTCGCTTCAGTCCGCGATGACCGCCTTGGCGACCTCCTCATCTCCTCGACCCCGCGCCTCCGTGCTCCCCGTCGGCTTCATGTGAAAGAAAATTGATGTTACTCGCAAGCGGAATGTGAGGGCTGGAATCGTTGGTTGAACAAGAAGTTTGCGGGGTAAGCCGACTTAGCAAGATGTCATGACTCTCTGGGAGATCAGGTACGGAGAGGAGGGGAGAAAGTGAGAAGAGAATGTGGCTAGATAGAGGACGTCTATATAAAGCCATGATAATCTTCCCCGGAATGTCGTGATCAATCCACTCGATTGCACAACAGTCTCATCTCTTACTTCAGACCCAACCAAGATTTATATACTTACTCTCACGTCGATCCGACCCACCAGTCAACATGCAGTTCAAGACCGTTGCCGTTGCCTTCTTCGCCAGCCTTGTTGCTGCCCAGGACCTCTCTGAACTCCCCGACTGCGCCGTATGATACTCTCAGAGCGATGATTCGCTGTCGCGGACGACTGACTGATCCTCTTGATTTCCAGGAGCCCTGCTTCGTCGACAACTTCCCCATCTCCGGTTGCGCCTCTCAGACTGACTTTGCTTGCATCTGCGCGTAAGTAATGCCATTAGACGAAAGACTACGCAATATGACTCCGCTTAACTTTTCCTGCAGCTCTTCTGCCTACAACTCGGCCGTCACTAGCTGTGTCCTTGGCGCTTGCGGGTCTGCCGATGTGTAAGTCTTCCCCCTACCCCTTGGCCGACACCGTCCATAATGGCCTCTAAAAGTACTAACATCTGTTAACAAGCCTTGCTGCCCTCAACTGGGCTACCACGACCTGCAACTCCGTTGGAGTGCCCATTGAACTCTGAGAAACCGCTGCGTTTCAAGGCCCAAGGGTGAATGTCGGTAGGCGATGGAGATGTTTGGATGCGTCTACAAGTTAATGGGTGAAACAACACGTACATAACTCAATAAAGACTTTGCCGGCCTATCCTATTCAATTGAACCGTCGAACTACAGGCGCAATGACTAGTTGCTCCTATTGCTCCTATTGCGTAACTTTTCTTCCTGGATTTAACCTAGGTATTATCACATTCAGGGACTCGGCAAAGCAGAATAGCAGCGCCAACCACCGGGTTTCGTCTCATGTATCACGGCTGGCCGGCAATGTGAACTAAATATAGACCCTCTATATTGGGAATAAGAGCTTGCAATGCTCTCCTAATTGGATCAACTGCAAGAGTTCCGGCCGTCTCATGTAAAGCATAAACTTCAGCTAACTCATGCTCCTGTCAATTGATCCCATGCGGCGAAACCCAGGAAACGCCAGTCGTAAAACCCCACCAACACGCACCCCATCCACTTTAACATCCATCCTCCGAAGTAAGTTGCGCTTAATTCCCATTACCGGCGCAGATCAAGGCTTGGTCTCGAGGAGTCGAGACTCGGCCGAATGGAGCTGCTTGAGCTTCTACGGCGTCGCGCTCGCTGCTCGCCTGGATCCGAGGGCCGCAAGCCAGACGACTTGGCGAACATATTCAGAATGTCAGTCAAGGAAATGACGCCAGTGAGCCGTCCCGAGAGATGAGCGCCGGGCATAGCGGCTGCAGGCACAACGTTGTGTACCACCTGCGTAGGTAGCGGCGACTGCGGCGCCGACCCCGAGCCTGGCACCAAGACGCTTGACGTCGTCGGGGCCAGCAGGGGTGTCGCGGGCGCGCTCGGGCTGGGGGACGCGGACTCGACCACCCACATGCGGTGGGATTGCGTGGCGACCAGTTTCGCGACGGTGTGCGCCAACGTCGAATAAGAGTTCACGTAGAAGACTGGGAAGGAGTCTCTGCCGTGCTCAACGCCGCGCTCGCTGAGAATGACGGAGATGAAGTGCATGCAAGACGACTTGAGGAGGGGCGCATCGGCGGCGTTCGTCAGATGCTTGACATCTACGCTGGAGATATTGCCGACAACATTGTGGCCGTTGTCGATGACAGCAACGCTCGTCAAGCCTTCGGCGTTCATCAAGGCCAGCGCGTCGCCTAGTGGGCTGTCGGAACTACAAGGGGTCAGCTTTGTTTGGAAAAGGGTAGACCTTGGGGGCTGCTCACTTCACCGCTACGATTTGCTGAGTCCCAATGCCCAAATCACGCAGGATCATGGGGTATAGCTTGTCAATGGCAGGAAAGTTGATGCCCTCGTTCCAGAAGAACTCTACCAGTTTGAGCTGACTGAGAATACCGATTACGTCGCCAGCAGGGCTAGTCACAAGAACGCGGTGAATTCCGCTGCCAAAGACCTCGATGGCCTTGTCAAGGGTCTCGTCGAAGGGCAGCGTAATGAGCGACTCTTTTCTGCAGAGAGGTTGTATATCGCGCAGAGCTATGCTCCGTCCTTCCCGGGCCTTCGTTGCGATGTCATCGTATGTGGAAATCTGCTCCTCATCGGGCCTTGTCAGTCCGACAACTATCAGCAGGTATGTGTTGAGATCGTTGTAGTCGAAAGTGGAAACCGCGGTCTTGGAAGATGCATGTTCTCGGATTAGGACAACATTGGAGGGGCTTTGCTTGACGAGAATCTAGCGCGGCATTAGAACTGGTCACAACGGAGAAGCTGGGTTTCGGATGACAGACCATGGAGGCCTCCTCGATGCTGGAGTCCAGGTCGACCCATTTGACATCGTCTTGAGCGACGAGCTCGTTTACGGAGACGTCGCGCCAGTCACGGCCTGCGAAGCGCGGGTTGGAGTGCTTGTTAGCAGCCGGAGGGTGGTTGAGGAGCTCTTGAACGGCGGCCTGGGTGAATGAAGGGTGACGTTGGGCGCGAGGGGAGCCCGGAGCGTTTCTGAGGTTCTCAGCGAAGCTCTGGCGATGGGCATGTGTCGATTTGTGCAAGCTCGTCTGGGAGGGAGTTCGTTGGGGGACGGTAGGGGGTGAGGTTGCGACGAATGCACTCTCGTCCTTGTGCGGCGCGGGTGCCGCTGCTCCGTCCATTGCTCTACACGAGGGGCGTCACTTGAAAACAAATCGGTGTGATGGATTTTCCAAATTGTTCGATTGCTTCGACTCGAGGCTTTGGGAAAGTTGTGAGGTAGATTCCGCGTCGGATTTGCAAAGCGTTAGGAATGGTCGTCCAAAGCTGAAGATCAGGTAAGGTAGTCGCAGAAATGAGGAAGCGCGGAGGCGACGGTGGCTGAGCAGAGTGCGGGCGAGGGTGTCGAGAGACTAGGGGTGGCCAATTCCAGGCCGGCTGATTGCGACTTCAAGGCAGCGTTGCCGAGACTCGGTTTATTACTGCGTATCTCAGAGAATGGAAGCTGGAGCTGGAGGCGATGGCGGTAGAAGTAGGTGCACCGCCTTAATTACGTAGAGCTATGGGTTGTATCCGTACGGTGAGGTGGTAATTGAGGGGCAACGGCGCGGCACCCTACCTACCCTGGGTCTTGCGACGCAGCAGATGGTGGATGTTGAAATGGGCCGGGCAGGGGATGCGATTATGTACCTAACGACACGAGGATCCGGAAGCAGTATCACTATGGGATGGGATGGTACCCGGTTCGAATCGAGTAAAAGCCAGGAGGGATGGGTATTCTGAAGTCGGATGATGGAACATAAAAACGGTAGATTCAGAATCGTGGGGTGAGAGGGGGCGGCTTGCGAGGGCGTCGTCAGAGTAGGTAAGTTCACTCCCGTTCCCCAGGTGCTCGAACCCCAAGTGCTAACGCCGATAGTTACTGGGTTAAATTACCTAGCAAGCACCTTAGAAAGACCCAATGAAGGTGAGGAGAGATTGACAAGCAGCAGGGGCAGCTCACTGGACTACCTACACTGCAGGCCTTACCTACCCCTCCTTTGACAGGCGAGCGCGGTGGTGACGTTGACGGTGACGGTGGCGGGCGGTGATGAAGGTGGCTGGCCAAAGCAGTCCCCGCTTCTGCTTGATGCACCACACTCATGGCACCGGACCGTCCGCAGCTGGCATCCGTCCCGATGCCCCTCCATCCTCCACCCGAATTGTTGCATACCTTAAGGTAGATATGGACCTACCTATCCAATGCGTGGCACCTTACATAATGCATACCTAGCAAGGAGGGTAGCAAATCACAGGCCGCCGGACACGCAGACACGCAAACAACCTGGAGGGCCTTGATGAAGAATCGCCTGCTGATCGACGACGCGTGCTGTCAATTTGCTGCAGCCACATAGGTGATAGGTAGGCACGCAGGATGCAAATTCAGGACATGCCCGAGGACCGGGCTGCACAATCATCAGGGCTTCGCAAAGTCCCAAGGCATTGTGAGAACCGATTGTCCTAATAATACAAATTAGTGTAAACCTGTTTGTTGGGCATTTGATTGCTACCCAGCGAGTGGGCTCTGCCTGCGTACCTTACCCAAGGTAGGTAGGTAGGTAGGTAGGTATGGCAGCTGTCGTGCTACGCCCATCACCATGTTTGGCATCCTGTGGCATACCACGGACGTGCCGGTAAGATTGTCCCCCAGAACGAGACAGGCTGGTCAATAACTCACCATTGTTTGCTGCTCTGTCTCATTAGCCAACAATGAACTATTTACAACGGGATTTGATATCTAATTACCGGCGGAAAGTACCCGGGCAATACTGGGTAACATTCACATGCATTGACAGCCAGTCAAAAGTTCAACCCACTAACAATTTCAGACCTTTGGGAGCAACCAGTCAAGTAGGTATTGAATGGAAACATGGGCTGCCGCCAGCCAGCCTGCAGACCGATCCACGACCCGACGGGACCTGAGGCGTGTCGGGTTGGACTCCCTTCCCAGCTTGCCAGCTTGGTCCTTGCCTGCTTGCCTGTCTACTTACCTACTTTAGGTACTTACCTACCTACCTTCAACCGTGAGTTCCTGGGTTAAGAGCGTACCTAGATGTGCCTTATGTAATAAGGTAGCGTATGCAACATATCTAGTACCTTAGGTAGGGAAGCACGGAGGGCACTCGCAAGGAAAGTAATGGTAAGGCACCATGGGCCGGCCGTTCAGCAAGTGGAGCAGAGGGACTCAAGAGGTGTGGCGTGTGCGGGCGGGCAGCAGCGCATCTTGCTCCACCACCCAACAGCCCCGCGCAAAATTATTCCATGTCATTTTTGTGTTGCTTTCCCCCTCCAAAGACCCGGCTCCAGTCCCTTCAACCATCGTGGGCATTACTGCCTCACTTCATATCTTTTTGTTGTGACGAGTTCCTTTGTTTTGAGCCACCAAAACCACTCCTTCCCTCTCTACCACCCGCAACGCATACCATGCTCATTGTCGCCAGTCGCTGCATCCAGTAGTTGACTGTACTCACCCGCAAATTTACTGTCCACCTTCTATTCCGCCTTCCGACGCGCGCTCGCTTACTTTGGCGCTCTCAAGAGACAACCGCCAAAAGACAAGGTTAAAAAAAAAAAAAAACCACCGAGCCAGAGCGAGCGAGAGACGCACCCCCCTCCAGAGCCAAACACACGCCAACTCTTATCCCTCCGAGCCTCCCCACATCGCCCTTCGCGCGGTTCTGTCCACCTTCCACCGCCCCGACTGTCTTGGTCTTGGGGCTGGTCATTTTCAACATCGAAAAACTTCCTTCGACTCGATAGCATTTACCACTGCCACCGGTCGCAATCATGTCCATGTTGCCGCCAGACGTCCACCAGGAGTTGGGACAGCTCCTGCAAGCTCTGCAGAGCCCTGAGAACTCTGTCCGTACGCAAGCGGAGGAGCATCTGCAAAACAACTGGACGACCACCCGTCCCGAGGTCCTGTTGATGGGCCTGGCTGAGCAGATTCAAATCGGTGCTGATGCTTCGGTATGTTTCCTTCTCGCATCTGGGCTCCCCTCACACACTCTCCATCCCTGCCCCTCTTCTGCCCCTCGCGACGCGACATTTGGCTAATTTCATCACCACAACAGACACGTTCTTTCGCTGCCGTTATTTTCCGAAGAATCGCCTCCAAGAGCCGCAAAAATGAGCGCGGCGAGCTCGTCGATATGTTCTTTTCCTTGTCCAAGGACCAGGCTGCCGTCATCCGCCAGAAGCTTCTCGAGAGTTTGGGAGGGGACTTCCAACGTGCCGTACGAAATAAAATCAGCGACGCTGTCGCTGAGGTAGCGAGGCAATACACCGAGAACAGTACGTCCTTCACCTCACACTCCACTCACCTCAGACGCACGCGAGAAGCCCCGCGCTTGGGATTGAACTTGCGTCTAACATCATGGCAGACGATTCCTGGCCCGAACTCCTTGGAGGTCTCTTCCAGCTTAGCATAGCCCCCGACGCCGAGAAGCGCGAGACTGCTTTCCGCGTCTTCTCAACCACCCCCGGTGTCATCGAAAAGCAACACGAGGACAACGTTATCGGAGCCTTTCAGAAGGGCTTCAAGGATGACTCTGTTCAGGTATGACGGACCCTGGCGCCCACCATGCAGAACACGAACTGACAGTGGAAAAGGTACGCCTGGCTGCCATGGAGGCCTTTGCCGCCTTCTTCAGAAACCTGGGCAAGAAGGCACAGCCCAAGTTTTACCCTCTCATCCCCGACGTCCTCAACATCCTGCCCCCGATCAAGGACAGCCATGACTCTGAAGACCTCAGCGGCGCCCTCGTCGCCCTCATCGATATGGCCGAGACTGCGCCGAAGATGTTCAAGCCTTTGTTCCATAACTTGGTACAGTTCGCCGTCTCTGTTATTCAGGATAAGGAGCTCGACAACCTTTGCCGCCAGAACGCCCTGGAGCTGATGGCCACTTTCGCCGATTACGCGCCATCTCTTTGCCGCAAGGACCCCACATACACGAACGACATGATCACCCAGTGCCTGAGTTTGATGACCGACCTGGGCGAAGATGATGACGATGCTGCTGAATGGCTGGCGTCTGATGATGTGAGCTGCTCCTGTTTTCCAGCCTTTGCGCTTACCTATTAACGAATTCTAGCTTGACCAAGAGGAGAGCGACCAAAACCACGTTGCTGGAGAGCAATGCATGGACCGACTGGCCAACAAGCTTGGCGGACAGACAATCCTCGCCCCGACCTTTAACTGGCTTCCTAGAATGATGACCTCTATGGCTTGGAGAGATAGGCATGCGGCTCTCATGGCGATTTCCGCCATCTCTGAGGGCTGCAGAGAGCTCATGATTGGGGAGCTTAGCCAGGTCCTCGATCTTGTTGTTCCTGCGCTCAAGGATCCCCATCCCCGTGTGCGCTGGGCTGGATGCAATGCCTTGGGTCAAATGAGCACGGACTTCGCGCCGAAGATGCAAACGGACTACTACGACCGCGTTCTCAAGGCAATCATCCCCGTCCTCGACTCCCCCGAGGCCCGCGTTAAGTCTCATGCTGCTGCGGCTCTGGTCAACTTCTGTGAGGAGGCCGAGAAGTCCATCCTGGAGCCCTACTTGGATGAGCTGCTTTCTCATCTCTTCCAGCTCCTGCAGAATGAGAAGCGATACGTCCAGGAGCAGGCTTTGTCGACCATTGCGACCATTGCTGATGCCGCGGAGGCCGCTTTCTCAAAGTATTACGACACGCTCATGCCCCTGTTGGTGAATGTCCTGCAGACGGAGAACGAGAAGGAATTCCGCCTTCTTCGCGCCAAGGCTATGGAGTGTGCTACCTTGATCGCTCTGGCTGTTGGCAAGGAGAGACTCGGCCAGGATGCCATGACGCTGGTTCACCTGCTCGCGAACATTCAGGCTAACATTACCGACTCTGATGACCCGCAAGCTCAGTACCTGATGCACTGCTGGGGTCGCATGTGCAGAGTTCTTGGACAAGAGTTCCTGCCCTTCCTGCCCAACGTTATGCCTCCTCTTCTCGAGTTGGCCAGTGCGAAGGCCGACATTCAGCTTCTGGACGACGATGACCAGGTCGAGCAGATCCAACAAGAGGATGGATGGGAGCTTGTTCCCCTCAAGGGCAAGATGATCGGTATCCGTACTAGCACTATGGAGGACAAGAATATGGCCATTGAGCTATTGGTTGTCTACGCCCAGGTACTCGAGGGCAGCTTTGCCCCTTACGTCGCACAGATCATGGAGAAGATTGCTCTCCCAGGCCTGGCTTTCTTCTTCCATGACCCGGTCAGGTTCATCTCTGCCAAGTTGGTACCCCAGCTCCTCAGCTCTTACAAGAAGACGTATGGAAGTCCTTCCCCAGAACTCAGCGGATTGTGGGCTGCCACTGTCGACAAGCTTCTTGAGGTGTTGACCGCCGAGCCTGCTATCGATACTCTGGCCGAAATGTACCAGTGCTTCTACGAGTCGGTTGAGGTAGTTGGCAAGGGCTGTCTGACAACCGATCACCTCTCTCGGTTCATTGACTCAGTTCACTCCGCCATTGAGGATTACAAGGACCGTGTCGCTCAGCGCGCTGAAGACAAGGAGGGTGCGACTGCTGAGGACGCAGAAGATGAAGCTGACGATGTTCTGTTGGCCATTGAGGATGACCAGACGCTCCTTTCAGACATGAACAAGGCTTTCCACGCCATCTTCAAGAACCACGGATCCGCCTTCCTCCCTGCCTGGGAGCGCCTAATCAGCACCTACGAAGGCTTCCTCAAGTCAGATGACCCGACGCAACGCCAGTGGGGTCTTTGCATTATGGACGACGTTTTGGAATACTGCGGGCCCGAAAGCCAGCGCTACGCCAACTACATTACTCAACCTCTTGTTGACGGCTGCAGGGACTCATCACCGGCTATCCGCCAGGCCGCTGCGTATGGTATCGGTGTGGCTGCTCACCGTGGCGGTGCTCCCTGGGCTCAATTCCTGGGCGGCGCCATGCCTTTTCTCTTCCAGGTCACGCAAGTTCCCGACGCGCGCAGCGAAGACAACGTGTACGCCACGGAGAACGCTTGTGCCGCTATCGCCAAAATTCTACACTACAACGCTAGTTCTGTCCAGGATCCCAATGGCATCGTGACTCAGTGGATTGAGACTCTGCCAGTTACCAACGACGAAGAAGCGGCGCCGTATGCGTATGCCTACTTGGCTGAGCTCATTGACCAGTAAGTGATGAACATACATGAAATCTGGGCAGTCGCTAACACAATTACTTTTAGGCAACATCCCGCGGTTATGGGCCAAGCCGGTAAGGTTTTCGTTTTCACCGCTCAGGCATTGGAAGCAGACACCCTTCAGGGGCAAACGGCCAGCCGCGTTGTCACGGCTATCAAGGCGCTCCTCTCCGCGGCGGGCGTGAACCCCGCACCCCTGCTCCAGCAGTTCTCACCCGAGGCCCAACGTACGATTACGGCCTACTTCTCGTAGAACTTCTAGTGGCTTGACTACGGTTGAAGTAGCACACACGAGGCTCAGAATTCCGTGGAAAATGGAGTTGGGGGTTGTTGTACTAGATGGATGTTGAGATGATACCACAGGCACGAAGAAAAGACCCTCTCCGCAGCAACAGTTTTGGACTTTGAATATGTCGAGCCACACAAAACTAACATGGGAGAAAGAGGCGTCAAGAGCCGAGATATTCTTGGAGGATGAAAATGTGTGCGCAAGAAGGCCGGTCTGGGCCGTTCCTTCGTTTTCTCGCCGCCGCCCGATGGTGGCGCACTGTGACGCCGATACGATGATATAAAGGAGAGGTTGTTTTGCAGATAGAAATTCAATCCGATATGATGAAGCACTGCCAATATGCAAATCTGATTGTGTGCGCGGAACGGAGCAGCAACATGGGGTCCGGCCATGCTACTGTGTTTGACGTGAAACGCGGCTTCGAGGAAACAGTGCTGTGATGTGATGAAGCTGCCACCCGACGCTGCCAAAGTCGGGAATGCGGCGCCCGAAGCGGCGGCAGCTGGTAGAATTCTGGTCTCAAACAACACGCCGAGGAGGTGGCAGGAAATCTGCTCAGTAATGTCGGACTCGTCTTGCATTGCAACTAGGTGAGGAATGATGAGCCTGTTCAGCCATACAGCTGAGATGCTCCTGATGCCGGACCGATTGCAGACGAGCCACCATTCATCCACCCGGCTGTCCATCGATGTGAAATAAGGGATAATGGCATGTCTGGCTTCGGATAAGATTTCGAGAGTCACTTGCTTCCTGTCCGAGTTCACCGGATGTCCTGTCTTACTAGTATTTTGTGGGCTTGTATGGGAAAGATGAAGAGTGATTGATTGGCTGGCTGGAGACATCTGGGAACAAGGAGGCGGGAAACCTGACTTGCAAAAAGATGGGCAAATGGAATTGCCATGTTCTCTGCTGCAGGGGAGGAAGGGGTGGGGTATTGACGTCTTTGGCTCAAGTCTCAGTCTCACCCATAGTCACGGTTGCACACAGGCGCGCTCAGTCAAGCCAGCACAGCAGCTACGGATACAGCCACCCGCCGAGCTTCTTTCCTTTTTTTTTTTTCTTTTTCTTTTTTTCTTTCTTACCTTCGTTCTCATATCGTTTCTAAACCCTTTTTCTTGGTTCTTTTCTTTCCGATAAGGCACGGGGCGGCCCAGCTGTCTGGTTTGACACTGACAGGTCCAACCGCCATCGGGGCCTTCGAGGGAGGGGACATTGGAGGAGTGCAAGTCCGTCGCTCCTTTATGTCTACAGGACGGGGGGAAGGGGAGGATTTGTGCTTGGTGTGACACGACCTTGCATCGATCACGGGGATGGGATTTCGAGGATGGGGATCTGGTGTGACGATGGCAGGCACGTCGATAAATGGTAGCTAGTCGCACAAGAGACACCATCGAGCTCGCGGGGACCCATCTATGTCATCGCGATGGCCGCGTAGCATAGCTCCAGGGGTTCAGCCGCGCGGGGGCCTTCCCTCTCGTCTCTTCTCCTAGTGCCTCCAGGCGATGGCACCTCGTGGGCATGCCCGGATAGCTGGGTCTTTTTTTCTCTCTTCAGGCAAAGGGATGATAAGGCAGCTCGGGTGCTATCGATGCACGTCCGTTTGGTGCGCCTAAGGGGTGGTGCTCCTCCCGAGAGCTGCTGCTGGCAAGGCTTCTCTCATCACAAGCGTTTCAGAGAGACGGCGGACCAACCAAAAGGAAAGAACGAACAAAAAGGTGCAGGAAGCTCCCGCTGGACGCTTCTGCCATTCCGTTTGGCTCGCGGTTGAGATGAGGAATTGTGCAAGGGAGCGGAAGGGGTTGCACATCGTCTTTGCACATGACTGATAGGTGGACGGTACGTGGCATTACCTTCCGTACGTTGCAGAGGCACATCTCGATGACAAGAGACGGTGTAGATCGGACAGGAACCCAATCTAGGAGACAGCACAGCTAGCGGATGATGGGTATGTTGATCTTCGCTTCTTCAGGGGCCTTATTCGGCTCGTCACATGGCGAGAGAGGGCTAGCTGGCTGGCGCATGGGAAAAGGCGCGGGGCAGGCACACATAGACACACACACACGCACGCACACACATACTTACTTACACTCGCACTCACACGTACACACACCACAGCGCAATCCTCTTTGTCTCGTGATATGTGTGGCTGTCGTAAATCCCTGATGGTCGGGTTTACGCATGGCTGTTCATAGGATTTGGGTGGTAAAGTGAGAACTGGGCCAACTGGGTGGGTTGCTAAGGCTGGGTACGGCAAGGGGAGGGGTGAGGAGAAACGAGTACATTGGAAGGCGGCTGAGACGAGAAGGCTGCCGGAGAGGCTGTTGCGAGTCAGGTAGTTAGCGATCAGTCCGGCAACTCGAGGACGGGCAGATCGCGAGTGTGGGATGGGAAAACGGTGGAATGTTAGTTGTGGTACGGGTATCCGTACGGAACTGGGTAGTGCAGAATGCGACGGACGGGAAAGGCAGATGGGACGCCAGGTAGGTATGTGGGTGCTGGGGGGTAACTAACGGTCCTGTTTAGCCAAGGTAGGACAACCGATATCTACTACCTGTGATGGATGGGCTGGAAGAAGGACGAAGTAGGCCTGCAGGCCACCGGAAGTTGAGGGAAAGGGAACTTGCAGAATGGCGGCAGAAACCGATCATCGATGGAGATGGCAATGAGGGAATTGCATCGCACTTTGTCTGGTTCTTGTAAGGGGAAGAGGGCGGGCTGAGAGATGAAGGGAGAAGGGAAGGGAAGGGTAGGAAAGTACCTTACCTACGCCGCACAGCACCAAGCGCGGTGGGATGGATCATGGGTGGGACCAACGGTCTGTCGCCGGCCAGCCGGGGCTGGATGCTGCATGTTTCTTGCTGTGCGGTGCGGCCAAGGTCTGAAGTTTTGGAAGGCCTACTTGTATGACGAAATGGATTTTCTGGCGTGCCAAAGTGTACTACTGCCTTTCTTTATTAGCTAAGCCACAGTATCCGTAGTAGTTGTAGGGGAACCCCTACTCTCAGCGGTTTCGGCTAGTTATGTGTCGCCTCGGTGGCAATGGGAGAACCATGTCCAAGGTTTGGGAAATGCTGGCTCCGCTTGCTCTTTGAAAGACACCTAATAATAAGCCCCAGGCACAGGCTACCTTGCAGCGCAGCGTACCTAAGGTGAGGTAAGGTAAGGTAAGGTAAGGTAAGGTAAGGTAAGGTAGCGCGGGCAGTTCAGAGACTCAGGCCATGTCTTGCGGGACACACCTATTCGGGGGGCGTTGATTCCTCACGCATGTTGGCAGTTGCCGTGATGGTGCTGGATTTGGACAGGCGAAGTGGGGGTCTCGGACCGCCCATGGATGGCCCTCTCCGAAGCAGGGCAGCCAGCCAGCCAGCTACACCTTGCCGTAGGTGCCTTAAGGCAATGTAAACCAAGGGCGTTGATATCGCAAGCCGTCGACATTCCGCACCGGGTCAAAGTCTCCTTACTTGTGCTCCAAGATATGGCTTTCGTACATCGTGCTTCCCTGTTGCCATGCCGTGCTATACCATGCCATGCCATGCCATGCCATGTCTTGCAGCGCCGATGGATGTGACTCGACCGGGGGATTGCACCCCAAGGCGTCGCGGCCGAGGCATCCAATCCAGTGCTCATCACGCCTCAGTAGAATACAAGCAAGACTTGGGCTCCAACACAAAATCCAATGCCGCCCGCAGTCGACGGTGCCTGATCCAATGTCCGTTTATTACTTGCAGCAACGAACGAACCAGAGCCCGTGTTGGATATAAATAAAAGTCAAAAAAATCAATGCCCGGTGCCGAAGGGCTAGGCTAGGTAAGGTATCCATCCGTACCTAGACAGACATCAGACGTTCCTTGTCTTCTTACGGCCTTGCGCCCCAAGCTCCTCACTTGCTTCTCACTGGAAGCCCGTTAACCGGGAACCTCTCGTACTGCGTAATCCCAAGGCCTCTGTCTCTGTGGCTTTCCCGGCCTCCAATCCCCGGTGGGCGTGGACCACGCAGCGCTCGCTACCTTAGGTACTGTACCTCCCGTGGGTGGTAGGTATTACCATGGGCGGCCCATCGACTTTGGTGCCGCCCCCAAACCAAACCCCCCTCCTTTACGACCACAACCACCACCACAACTGCTGCTAACAACTCCATCTCTTCTCCCCGCAGCATCCCATCCCAGATTCTCCGCGACTTTCCACCACCGACGGCCTCCGAAACCTCGAGAGCCCGATCATTGACCGCGCCAACGAAACATTCACACCCGCCCCCACCACTTCCATTCGATTTTCCACTCCGACCGGCTAGAATTTGCTGCACCGCATTACTGCCGCCATCATCGGCCCCCGAAACCTCAACCACGACCCATGTGAACGACGTCTTTCGCCAGCAGACTGCGTTTTCTCTCCCTCCCCGACGACCTCGTTCATTCCGACCTCGCCCTCGTCATCCGTAATACCATTCTCCAGTCTCTCGCCTCGACGAAGCTGCCCTGCTGACGCCGTTACGCTTTCCCGACCGCATGCACAGGTGGCACCATTTGAGCCGGCGCCTCGGGAGAGAAAAGTACAAGGCGGAGGCTAAACTCACCCGCGAAGCCTTGACGACTCACGATCTTAAGCCCCACACCGAAGCCGCGAGATAATCAGCACTCTGCGATATCCATCTTGGGGGTGGCAAACACAGATGCACTCGCCATGGAGGCCTACTACGCACAGCTCACTCCCCAGGAGCTGCAGCGACAGATGTCGCAGCATTCACAGCAGCATCTGATGCAGCAGCAGGGCCAACCCGGAAGCCATGGATTTCAGCACATGAGCCAGGGCCACGGACATGGCCACGACATGAACATGATGGGCGGAGGCGATTCCCTGGACGATATCATCAATTCCAACCACCACGAACTTCAACGCCGTCGCAGTATACATCATTCACACCAACCCTTCATATCCCAGAATCAGTCCGGCCAAAACGGAGGCTCTGATCGACGCATGTCAATGATGGAGTTCGGCGCCAGTGACAATCAACTCGTCAACTATCCTTTCCAGAACCCGGCCATGAACGGCGAGTTCGTCAACATAGCCGGGCAGATGAGCAGCGGCGTGGACACAGCTTTGGACAGCGGCATGTCGGGCAACGCAGTAGGCATGGGCAACAACGTACCCGGCAACATCTCAATACCCGGCGCGATGGACGGATACCCAGGTACCGAATCACTGCAGATGTCTCCAACAAATGCCTTCACCACTTTCTCGCCTGACATGATGAATTCGATGATGCCGCCCAACTCCTTTGGTATGCAGGTTCCCTCAATGCCGACGACTACCAGCATGGGCATGTACGGCCAGACTTCGATGGCGAACAACTTTCCAAGCCCCCTCAACACTAACTCGAATGACATGTCAATGGATATGGCGGGGGGTGATACTCCGGTAAAGGCGCCTCAGAGCGCTCTCGACACGCCGCTAGAGATGGCTTCTACCGACGACGACCTTATGAACATGAACCAGCAATATCAAACGCAGCCGGACAACGACAACAACGGCAACACCAATGTTCGGCCAAATTCTCAGACCGTGAACTTCGGATCAACCGCAACTGGGCCGACGCAGACGCCGTCTTCTATATCTAGGGAAATGTCGAATTCGACCAACAATTCTTCACAGTCACCTAATCACAGGTCTTCATCCATGGCAACAAGCCAAATGGCTGCTGCGCCTCCCACCGCGTCTACTACGCCAGCCGCGGGACCCGAAACACCCCGCGCGGAAAGCAAGGAAAAGAACGTTTATTCCAAGAGTGGCTTCGATATGCTGCGAGCATTATGGTATGTTGCGACGAGAAAGAATCCCGAAATTCACCTTGGCGCCGTCGACATGTCTTGCGCCTTTGTTGTATGCGATGTCTCACTCAACGACTGCCCTATCATTTACGTATCCGACAACTTCCAGAACTTGACGGGTTATAGCCGTCATGAAATTGTCGGTCAGAATTGCCGCTTCCTCCAGTCTCCCAACGGCAAGGTCGAGGCTGGTTCTAAGAGAGAATTTGTTGACGATGCTTCCGTCTACAACCTGAAGAAGAAAATCGCAGAGGGTCGAGAGGTCCAGCAGAGCTTGATCAACTACCGCAAGGGTGGCAAGCCTTTCCTCAACCTCCTTACCATGATTCCGATCCCGTGGGATGATCCAAACGAGGTACGATTTTTCGTCGGCTTCCAGATCGATCTGGTCGAGTGCCCCGATGCTATTGCCCAAGGCCAAGAAAATGGCGGTGTGAAGGTCAATTACAAGCACAGCGACATTGGCCAATACATTTGGACGCCACCCACAGCGAACCACGTCGAGCCAGAGAACGGACAAACACTGGGAATCGACGACGTGTCGACTCTTCTCCAACAGTTCAACCCCAAGGGTGTAGTGTCCGACTGGCATAAGCAATCCTGGGACAAGATGTTACTGGAGAATACGGATGACGTGGTTCATGTTCTTTCCTTGAAGGGGCTTTTCATGTATTTGTCGCCCTCTTGCAAGAAGGTCCTGGAGTATGACGGGGCAGAGTTGGTCGGCAATGCGTTGTCGACTATATGTCATCCTTCTGACATAGTTCCTGTAACCCGCGAGCTGAAGGACGCAACCGCTGGCAATACCGTCAATATCGTCTTCCGAATCAGAAGAAAACAGAGCGGCTACACATGGTTTGAGAGCCACGGCTCGCTCTTCTTCGAACACGGCAAAGGCAGGAAGTGTATTATCCTGGTTGGAAGGAAACGACCGGTGTTCGCTCTCAGCCGGCGAGATTTAGAGGCTCATGGCGGCATTGGCGATAGTGAGCTGTGGACAAAGATTTCGGTATCCGGCATGTTCTTGTTTGTGTCCTCCAACATTCGATCTCTACTCGACAAGCACCCAAGCGATTTGGTGGGCACCAGCATGCAAGAGCTCATGCGTCGCGAGAGCCGTGCCGAGTTCGGTCGTGCTATCGAAAAGGCCAGAAGGGGTAAGATCGTTACCTGCAAACACGAGGTTCACAACAACAGGGGCCAGGTTCTCCAGGCACATACAACCCTGTACCCCGGAGATGCATCCTTGGGGCAGAAGCCGACATTTTTGTTGGCTCAAACCAAGCTTTTGAAAGCATCGTCAAGGGCTATCGCACCAGCAGCAACACCGCCAGGAAGCGTCAAGTCATCGTCCCAAGCACAAACTATGCAGACAACAGACTTGCAAAAGACTGGTCCAACATCTACGTCTGGTGGCAACACCGTTCCAGGCAACCAAGATGCTGCTCTAGCCGCAGACGATAATATCTTTGATGAGCTGAGGACCACAAAGTGCTCCAGCTGGCAGTTCGAGCTACGTCAAATGGAAAAGGTCAACAGAATCCTTGCAGAAGAGCTTGGCGGCCTGCTCTCCAACAAGAAGAAGAGGAAGCGGAGGAAGGGTGTAGGCAACGTCGTTCGCGACTGTGCCAACTGTCACACCCGCAATACCCCTGAGTGGCGACGCGGCCCGAGCGGCCAACGAGATTTGTGCAACAGCTGTGGTCTACGCTGGGCGAAGCAGGTGAGAAGTGCCGAGCCATCAGTGGCAGACTCACGACCGGAGGGCCACGATATTAATGAGGAATAGGTTGGACGCGTGTCTCCACGCAATTCCTCTAGAGGAGGCGCAAACACGAACGCGGACGCGCTGTGCAAGAAGTCGAACTCCCCGAATCATTCTTCCCAGCTACAGAACGAGGTAAAAGCCAGTAGCAGCACACCTGCTCGGCCTAGTGATGGATCCTCAGGCAACGCGACGCCTGCTACAAGTGTATCCAAGGGTCACAATACCATGCCTCCACCGAGCAAACCGCTGCTAGAAGGCGGCAGCAAAGGTGGCATGACTTCGATACGCGAGGAGGGAGTCACCGGTCCTGGATAACGCTCGAACACCTTCAACCTACAACCTTTTACAGCCAAACTTACAGCCAAACAACTGATGATTTTTGATCGCCTTCCCTCCCCTTCAAGATACCACAATTCTATCGTTTCACGATTCTTCCTAGGTGATGGCTCGGTATACCCAAGAGATGCCTCAAGCCGGCGCCGGTAGGAAAGGTTGAAATATTTGGCAGCCTTACGGATGTTATCATTGCAAGTTTAAGCCGTTGGATTCACAATATTAAACGTACACGGGGCGCTAGTTCATGTAGGCCGGGAAGCCGCGAGATGTGGGTTATGTCCAATTTGTTGTCACACTATTTTCTGCTGCGCATCTTCGATACCAATGTTGAGACGCCATTCTGGGTGTAAACTACATTTCCTTCTTCTTGCCCGCAGGTAAAGATTTTCTGTGAGATGTGCATGTGAAGGTGCTCGTTCGCCATCCGCCTCCTCCCCCCCCCCTTTCGCTTGCAGGCACCTCACGGCGGCGCGCGACTTGGGCTACCCGAGTGAGAAAGCGTGACTAAAAAAAAAGAAAATCGGCAATCCTTTTCTTTTCTCCCCCCCCCCCCCCCTCCCCGCCCCCCCTTTTTTTTTTGTTTTTTTGTGGAAGGGCTGGCAATTATGGGAGTGATGGTGGAGGTGGGCTTCGAAGCTGGCGATGTAGGGTCAAACATCTATATAGCCTGCTTTGGTGGCTATGAGTGTGCTGGCTGTAGCTGAATGATACCGTAGGGCGCTGGATATTTGTGATGACGGTGTGGAAAGCAAGAGGTCACTCATGAGATAGATGGGACAGTGAGTTTGTGTGACCGAGGCTGTGATGCCGCCAAGTCGGTTTGGTATTGTTGTATTTCTGTGAGCTGAGCGCCGAAACATGGAATGCTTCGGTTCAGCCTCTGGTAATCCGAGAATTTTTTGCCTAGCATTTTATGCTTCTCAGCTTATCCTATCCCTCGATGTAATTCCCTGGGACGCCGCAATCCGTGCTGTTACATCTCTCATGTCCAGATACCATGTATGTACACCCTTTGCCTAACTGCCGTCTAAGAACAAAACCACAAGGCAACCAAATCAGAGAGGGGGTATCTCTTTTCCCTAACCATATCAAACGTCCCGAGTCGTAATCAAGGCTTGTTGTCTTGAACATTTTTCCCATGAAAGGAAACAAACAACGCTGATGCGGCAAGTAAATAAAGAAGAAACCCGTGCCAAACCATGCTAAACATGAACCAGAAGCGAAAGAGAACCAGGAAGAGAGACGCAACAGACTCGCAAAATCTCTCAGAGAACACAGAAAACCCAAATGCTAGTAAAAGAAAAGACAACACAGACATAAACCCAGAAAGCTAAGATCGTCCATGGATGCGTATGCCGTAATAAGTAGCATAGCCAAGTAAGAACTCAAAACGAAATTGTGTTTGTTGTTGTTATAGCGGTTGTTGCTGTTTGCCTCTCGTCCAAGTAAGCAATCATCGGTAGTGTCAAAGTGCACGAGGGCCTTATTCCATGCCCCCATCCTTGTGATGCCAGCCGGTAGATTCTCGAGTCGAGGAAGAGAAGGCAAAAGTCAGCGTTCCAAAGTCGGGCCGCTTCGCCGCTTGCATTCCCAATTCATATCCATTCCTGCGAGACATACCAATGTCTAGCAGGCTACCGCCAAGTGCATATCCCAGATCCCATCGACGCACGAGGTCGACGGGCTACCTATTCAAAAGAGGGCGATTCCGGTGCACCTTTCGGCGAGCATACGGTTGCCATGGGTTGTAGTTTGATTACACCTTGGCACCAGAGATGGCTGAGTACTGTTGGAACGAGCCGAAGCAACCGCCCACAAAACCGTTTGTGGAAGCACAGGTGGTCTTGATGTCGCCAAAGGTGCTGGCACTCTGCAAAAGCGTTTGGTAATCGGACGTTGTGTGCGACTTGGTAGCTGTCACCGACTGATACTCAGACGTCACCGGGCCGGTGAACTTTGCCTTTTTGGGGGAAGGAGTCCTCCAGTCGTTGTCAAGGTGAGCGGCGTGAGAATAAGGGGAGGCGACCTTATCCTCAGCGATCGGCGTCATCCGCTTCAGAGTCATGGGTGTAGGGCGACAAGACGCCCGAGTGGCATGCTTCGCAGCAACCTCCGACAGTTGCTTCTCGAAAGAAGGCTTGCACAGGTCGTGCAAATAGCTGTCCAGATAGTGGACAGAGACACGGCCAGCCCACTCTTTATTGTTGAGAAGCTCCGGCTGGGTCCAGACCTCGGAGCACGCCGACTTGAAAGAGTACACTTCAACAGCCCAACCCAACGATAGGCAACGTACAACGTGAGCGGGGAAGCCGTCAGAGGTACCGGACTCGTTCGAGTTGCCGTCCCCAGTGACGAGGATGATGACACCTTTGTTGTTGATGTTGTCGACGGCGCAGTTGATCATCAAGTGCTGAAGGTTTTCATCAACCTGATGCTCCTGCATGGGTTCACGGCGTCTCGAATATATGTCGTCAGAATCAGACGTATTCGAGAACGGCTTCTTGCCATCTTTGGGGATTCGAGGAAGAATGGTCTTCTGGTAGCCAATCTCCTCGGCATCAAAGAAGTACTGAGCCTCAGCCTTGCCGGGAGCCTTGGAGCCAACGATGTGGGAGGCCATGACATGTCTGTCTCGCTGCAATATCTCATGCAGTTTGACGATGTCGAGGCAACCGGGGAGCGGCTCATTGTGACGCATTCCAAACTTCTTCTTGAGGTCCTGGTAGAAGCTGGTGCTGATGTTGGAGCCGTCGACAAAGATGTACACTCTGTCGTGAGACACTTTGCCGTCGAGCTTGGCACACATTTGTTGGAATTGTTGATCGTGCGACACAAACTGGTGCGCAAGGCGGTTCGAAAAAGACTCCTCGAAAGAGACGGGAAGCCTGTGTGCGGTGTGCCTTTCGAAGAGAAGATCTCCAGCAGACACAGAGGTGGCCTTGGGAGGAGGTGTGGCGGGCGGCGTGGTGACGTCTGACAGACCAGCACCCCCGTTCAGATCCAGCTCCATGTCGACCGGATCGAAATCCCCACGAGACGAGACTGAGTCCGAGTCGCTTGAAGTTGCAGACATTGGGGGGGATAGTAGGGGAGAAGTGGCGTTAGGAGCGTTCTGGCCGCCAGCCTTGCTCTTAAGCTTGGGAACCTTCCCACCCATGATGTCTCTGACAACGGAGTCTGGGATGTACAGGAGGCGTGAGCTTGGAGAGATGCTTTGACTGGGCGCAGGTTGCTGAGCACAAGAGTTATCGTTATCCGTAGGAGAGGCGGGGTTCTGATGGTGGTTTAAAAGAGAAAATATCTTTGAAAAATCGCCAAGACAGGGTTTCTCTGAAGTGGTAGTAGTAGTGAGGCACTGGGAACTCAAATTCGTGATATCAGAATTAGCAGGTGGCCGTCTCTGTCGTGGCTTTCTGCGAGAGCTTGTGGACGCCATCGTGCCTTATACGAAATTATCGAATGCAGGCTTTGATAAGCATGTACCGCTGTGGTATCGGGAAAGCAAAATTCGTCAATTTTCTTCGGAGAAAGACGGTTGAGTGGCGAGAGACCCGGGTGAGTTGTGCTAGACGATGAATTGTATGTAGATAGTCCCTGGCAGGAGAAGGTTGCTCGTATTGGTAGTCTGCGACGTATGCGAGAAAAAGTGAAGACAACTTGGATGGAATCTGAGAGATGCCAACCTTGCTTGGTCTTGCCTCGTTGCCTGAACTATAGAAAGAAGGCAAGGTGGGGGGTAAGTCAACGGAAAGCAAGGAAACGAAGACGCGACCACGCCAAAATAAGACGGATTTGGTGTTTCGGGACAGAAGTCGGGTTCCTCTAGAAAGGGATGATGTTTTCGGAGGTGACTGCGGGTGGTTTTTGTAGACGAGGGCGGGAGGCGAAAAAGAGAGGTGAAAGAAGAAGGTGAAGAAGGCAAGTCAAGAACGTCAGCAAATGGTGGTTTAGCCGCGCTTGAGGCTCACTTAGCGTCCCGTGAGTGTGCCGCAGGAAGTTGCCCCCCAGCGGTTCCCACATTCGGCCTGAGGGTGTTTGGGAGAAAAAGGTGGGAGAAAAAGGTCCAGCGCATCCACGTCTCGCTGTCAGAGTCACCCTGCACCGCACTCAGTGGCTGGAGCGTCTCGAGTGGGCGAATCAGATCTGCACTAGACCCTCTCTGGGCTGGCAACTGCGCTTTGTGCGTGGTCGGGCGGCGCCCCCGGCAGGGCCTCGCAGCGATTCTTAGTGCCTGGACGTCCCGTCGACAGCGAACTTAGGACCTGGACTTGTGGGGCGAGGTTCCTGACCCGACACCACGACCTCGATCCTGGAAGCAGGCACTGGACAGCTCTCATTCTCCCCTGGCCAGTTGGTCGCCACTAAATCTTATCTTTGTCTCTACCGAGCTACCCACCTAATGACAATGTTGCATGTCTAGAATGTTTCCGTCTGCCCTTCGACTTGAGCATCGAAACAGCAGACAGGAACAGGGGTACTGGGGACGAACTCGACCGTCATCAATAATCATCATCAAAGGTGTGTGTGTGTGTGTGGTATTTGTTTGGGCACTTGACAAGCTTTTCATGGCACAAAACCTTGACGCTGTCGTGACTGGAAGGAACGTTTCTCTGCGTCTTCAATTCTTAGCATTATGATGTACAATAACCATAGGGACCCCATCGGTTCCATGTCGACACACCGAGCCGTAATGGTTTCCGTAAAACTCCAAACCAAAAGGTATCACAACAAGCTGAATCACCCACCAAAAACTCCTCCCGTCTGTCTACCCAGAGAAAGCTAAAGCTCTACGCATCTTGGTCCACCGCCTCCTGCAGCGCGGACACGTAGCATCCATTAGAGCGACGTCTTGGTGACCTGTCCGTTCAGACACCACGTGGCTTGGAGGAACGCATGCTGGTGTGGGCCGAGTAGATGCCCTCGAGATAGCTGGCCTTCTTGGCCTCTTCGGCCCTATCGGCCTCCTCCTCACGCTCCCTTCTGGACTTGACCTTGACTGCATGCTGCTCCCTCACCATCTGGTCGTGTCCATCCAGGTCGCCATCCTCGCGCATGCGCATCGTTTCCTGGGCATGGCTCTTCCAATACAGAGCCCATGCGTCGCTCGCCCAGTCATGCAGCTCCTCCTGCGTCTTGCCCTTGGTGATCTCGTCAATGACCATCTTGGTCTTCAGCTCCTTCTGCTTGACAACGGAGAAGGCCTTTGCCTTGCTCGCACGCTCCGACAGCCATTCCGGGTTGCTCTTGGCAAGGTAGGCGAGGCTATGGCCCGTGTTTGCGTGGTCCGGCGCAAGGCCATGTTCGGGGCGCGCGGCGGGCGGTGTGGTGAAGAAAATGATTCTGCCGTTCTCGTCCCTGTTGTACTGGCTGCGCACCTCCTCGGGAATTTGGTCGTTGATGTGGTCGGGCAGGACAAAAACCTCGGGAGGGCGCGGGGGGTTGTAGGCGTTGTTTGGCGGCATGGCATTGGGTGCAGACGCCATGGGGGTGCGGGCTGCAGTTGGGTGAGGCTGCATCTGGTGGTGATTGAACGTCGTTGGGCCCAAAGAGTTTGCTGTCATCATTTGTGGATGCATCTGGTGGTGTCCGTGTCCGTGCTGTGCCACGGGGGGCGCTTGGGCCTGCGGGTAGTGCGGCGGCGGCGGCTGGTGGTGCTGCTGTGGTGGAAGGTGCTGTTGCTGCTGCTGCTGTTGCTGAAACTGGTGGGGATGGTGCTGTGGATGCTGTGGGTGCTGTTGCTGATGCTGGAAGGGGCTTGGCACGTATCCCTGCTGCTGGTACATGGGACGGATGGGCTGTTGCGGAGAGTGAGACGCCTGGTGAGGAGGAATCTGGGGCAGCGGCACTGGTGTCTGATGAGGCAACGCGACAGGCGAAGCCGACGCGTGTTGAGGCGTGTATTGCTGCCCGTACATGGCCGGCGACGGCGACGGCGCCGCGCCCATTCCGTGTCCGTACGGCGTTGGCGGGTTGTTCATCGACATGTCGCTGGGCGTTTGTCGCATTGCCTGGAGCACCGATGGGCGTCGAGCAGCCTCCTGACTCATGGGAGGCGGCGATGGTGTTGGTTCAGGTGGAGGGGACTCCTACATCCCAAGGAATGTTTGTTAGTACCCGGCTTGGTCTTGGTAAAAAAGCCACCACAGCAAGGCAGACATGCAACGTCTGCGGAGAGAGAGGGCGAGGGGGGGAAATGAAGAGAAAAAGAGGTGGAAAGGTGAGTGTGAAGGGCGAGTGAGGGTGAGCAAACGAGTGACGGGGGCAGGAAGCCGGGGCTTGGAGACGGGATGCAGGGTACTGCCGCTGCTGAACCATCGCCTTTGCGCCGCTCTTTTTATCGGCTTGCACTGGATAAGACGACGCAGAAGTTGTGTGTGTGTGTGTGTGTGTGAGAGAGAGAGAGAGAAGAGGTGTTGGGGCACGGGTTACAGCTCATGCAACAAGATTCACTTGGGCGGTACTAGGGTCAGGTAAGGCGGCGCGGCTGGGAGTGAGAATGGCCGAAGGCCAAGCAGTCCCAGCCAGACCAGGCCTGCAGAGTGTGGATGGACCGTGGACAGAAATAGCAAAGAAACAGCAAACACATCACGACTTACGTTCGATTCCCGGGGTCGACGGTGCACGGCGCCGATAATAGGCGGTGCGTTTGGAGCTCCCCATGTCGGCTTCGGCAGCTCGTCCGTCTCTTTCGCGTCGGCTTGCAGCAGGTGCTTGATCGGGCTGGGCACCTTCTTGAGCCGCCGTGGCTGGTCAAACAAATCCATCTCGTAATCCTTTTCCCGCACCTCGTCCGGCACGCAGCTGGCCCACGTCTTGATCTTGTTGAAGCGGCACGTCTGTTCGTTGTAGCGAGACTCACACACATACACCTCCTTGTCATGTGGCAGACCGCGAGGCCGCCCCTTGTTGAAGCGCGTCACAAACATGACGAAGCATCGGTCGAGAACCTCTTCGATCTGGTGGTCACGATACTGGCCCGTCTTGGCCACTTCGTTCTCGAAGAAGTGCTTCTCGTATCGGTGGACCGTCTGTTCGGGACGGTAGTACCAGCAAGCATTGATCCACCGCTGGCCGGCACGATCTTGCCAGGTGCGGAAAATCTGAGCGACAATGGGCTTGGCCATGTCGTTGACGTTGCGAATGTGTACCCAGTCACCTAGAACAATTGTTAATCAGGGCCACTTACCATGCTACCGGGGGTTACTGGACGCAACTTACCAACTTTCCACGATTGGCCGTTGTATTGAATCTCAGCCAACGGCAGTTTGCCGTCCTCGTCTCGGAACTCATCATCGGGTCTGGCCTTCTCCTGCGCTACCAGTCCGTGGGCCTGCTTCTGCAGCTCTACGGCAGCCTCGAAAATTTCACTTCCTTCCTCGTTGTAGTGTTTGGCGTTGTTGAACATGAGGTCAATGTCCTTGAGGACACTGTCAACGGTCGGGTACTTCTTCCTCTTGGCCTTGCGTTTTATGTTATCCAGCGCAATGGGGTCCTTGATAACCTGGTAGTAGTCTGGGTTCATGGTCTTGTCGGGCAGCTTCTCAAAGGGACCGATGAGCAGGTCACCGTCGTCTGACTTGACTTTGCGAAGGCCCTTGATGACGTTGTGTATACGAGCCTCGAGGGGCGTGAGAACCTTGGGAGGGCGGCCGCGTTTCTTATGCTCGTCCTCCTCTCTGGCCTCGCCAGTCTGGCGTCTGCCGAATGATGCTCTCCCCCGCTTCCTATTGCGACGCCCTCTCCCATCATCGTCAGAGTCGTCGTCGTCATCTTCGTCTTCCTCCTCTTCCTCCTCCTCCTCTTCTTCCTCTTCTTCGGACTCAGCCTCTGGGGAGGATTCTTCGGCAGGCGGTAGCTCTCCCAGATCCGGCAGCTCGGCTTCCGCTGGCTGTATGGTACCCTTGTTCACGAGCTTCTGCAGCTCTTGCTTAAGAAGATCCCTGATTACAGTAGCGCCCTTGAAGATGGCAGACGAAGGTCGGTTGTACACTTGAGCATTGTGACAGATCTGGGCAACGTCACGGACGAACTCGGAGAAGTCATTGTACTGCTTTTTACTTATTTTGTGCTGTTACAGGTTAGTTTCTCAACTTGAATGATTGTACAATTTGTTGTTGGGCAAGACTTACGCGAATGGTGCTGAAGGCTATGGGGTTCTCGATGATTTCGAAATAGTCAGGGAGCTGGCGTTTATTCGGGATACGCTGGAAGCTGGCGGCCCACCACTCCCCACTACGAACCATATGTCAGCAAGAAGCGCAATTGGCACGATTCGGTGCGACACATACTCATCGTCCTTATAGTTGCTGAGATATGTGTTGAGGGTTTGGATGATGTCCAAGAGATCGCCAGGCTCAGACTCTGCTGGAGAAGCACCACCGTCGTCAGGGTCTCCGTCAGCGTCGGCATCGGCATCGGCGTCTCCATCTGCGTCGGCATCAGCGTCTGCGTCTGCATCGACGTCGACGTCGACTTCTCCAGGTGCATCGGCATCAGCGTCCGCTTCACCGTCGGCATCAGCATCCACGTCGGCATCTGCATCGGCATCGGCGTCGGCGTCGGCGTCGACATCCATTTTGTCGGAAGCGTCCGGTTTCGCGGGAACAGCAGTGGAATCGACGGGCATGGGAGGGGTGTCGGCCGAGGTGGCGGCGGCGGCGGGTGCGTCGGTCATCTCAACATCGTTGGTAACCTTGGCCTCGATGGACTCGCGCACTTCGGGCGCGTCGCTGCGCGTCGAAGACATCATCTGCACCGCCGACTCGAAGCGCAGGCACGGGAACTGGAGGTCGTCTCTGAGAGCGTAATTGGCGGCGCAAAGGGTCAGTGGAGTAATTGAACCCTCTGCACGGGCGAGCCTGAGTGGGAGAGGGGGAGGAGAGGCTCTGTCGCAAAGGTCAGAATTTCCAGAAAAGACCGTCGAGAGGGAAGAATTGAAGGTTCGCGAAGCGGGAGCTGGGCTGGTGCTGTGGCCGGCCAGGTGCTATTAGTCGCTAGGCAGGTAGGTAGGTACCTTAGACATGGCCGGGATGGAAACGGCCCAGTGCAACAAAGCATCAGTCGGTCGTGGGTGTTAGCAGGGAAACCTCCCTGCCCAGGGTCGACTGTGTGCCGGCCCCACCTCGGCTAACGGAAACGGCTGAACGGTCTAGACCACTAGGTAGTGAAGGTACTGAGAGGAAGGTGCCATTCTATTCAGTGTTGCTGGTTGAAAAGTTGCAATATCAATATCGATATGCCTGTTGTCGTTCGAATTCTCCATTAGCTTTTGTCGACGCCACAACTGTTGCCTCCCTTGTTCTTGGCAGCCAATAGAGGCTGCACCAGAGGCCAATCCTCGAACCTACCCGCAGCCTGCCTAAGTAGGTATAATAAGGTGAGACTCCCGTCCTACAAAGGCTCTCGATCCAACGGCTTCGCTATCAACTATGAGACCCAAGTGACTTGGGCCCAGTGGAAAGCATCCGCAAGCGTCACGCAAGTTCCTGGTGAAATCGAAAAGTGGGCAGCCGGCGAGATGGACACAATGAAGTCATTGTCACTGGATCTCCGGACTGTGTCCAGTGAGATGGCCAAACACATTTGATTGGAGTACTTCTCCACACCACGGCGACACCCAGAGTGGGATGAGGACAACGCGACCCCGATCCCAATGTCTCTTGGTCTTCTTGTGGCTCGCATGTCATGTTACACATGTCTGACCCCGAACACAGAAGCATCCCAAAGCAGTCGCCGCCCTCGACGCTCAGACCTGGCCCTGTCTTCGCTCCATCGTCCTAGCTTCATCTTTGACCCCGACGACGTCTTCCAGAAGTACTTAATAAGCGGAGAAGCTTCTAGTTCGTCTCAGCGTCCCCAAGACACTCGCAACACTGCTCACTCAACAGAGCCTTCATCACCTGCGACTGCAGCTCACTCGTCCCGCAACGTGGGCCACCAAAATAAGACACTGCCTGTCCGATCAACCTGGCTTCAATACATCAACTCAAAGCAAGGTTGCTGAGACATTGACTCCCATCATTTCAATCCTGGGCTACGACCGGCCCCATCCATCCCCGCCGTCGTTGGAACCCCGGTATCTGCTCGAGATAAGATTAATCCCTCCGCGACCCCGCCGTTCCAGCCAAGACCGCTCGGCTGCCCTCCGGCTACGCTCCGGATCCGTCTCCGGCCGCTTTGAGAACCTTCTTTCACACCACCCCAAGACGGAACACGAGGCATCTTTAATCCTCCTCCCCCATACCTGGGCCTTTGCTCTAACAAAACATCCCCGAATCGCCAATCCTGGACGCCATGAGAGCCAGGTACAGGGGCCCGGAGGGTTCTGGTGTAGTATCCCTCGGAGATGACGCTACCGTGGGTCAGCTCTTCGACGAGATCAAGAAGTCAACTGGCATCGCCGATTTCGCCCTAAAGTATGGCTATCCTCTCCAGACACTCACTCTCGCGCAAAAAGATGCCAACGCAAAGGATCTCGGCCTCAATGGCCAGTCCTTCACCATTGAGCCGGCTCAGCCAAGAGTCATTACGCCCCCACCGCCCGTGACGAGACCCTCCGAAGGAAGCGCGCCCTCGTCCAAGAAGCCTCGCCTGGACTCTTCGGGTGATCCAACCCCCTCTGACATCAGCATACCTTGGCCTGAACGCGAGTCAACCCTGCGTAAGTAGCCATAACTACCCGCCTGGCGCAGAAAGCTTACACTGCGCAGTACTACGTGTCATGCCCGACGACAATAGCTGCCTATTCACAGCTTTTGGCGGCGCCATTCCGGGCAAGCAGATGGAGGCCAAGGAACTTCGCAAGATGGTCGCCGACTACATTCGCCAGCATCCTGATGAGTACTCTGAAGCTGTCCTTGGCATGGCCCCGGACAAGTACTGCCGGACTATGCAAGACCCAGACCGCTGGGGCGGCGCGATCGAGCTCGGAATTTTCTCTGACCTCTTTGACCTCGAGGTTCTGGCCTTCGACGTCAAGAGCCAGAACCCGCTAAAGTTCGGCGAGAACAAGGAGTCGCGATGCATTCTCGTGTACTCGGGTATCCACTATGACCGAGTTGCCTGCAGCCCTTCGGAGCCTCCCTACACCCATTCTGATCTCCCTCCCGAGCTGGATCGCACCAACTGGAGCACTTCTGACGAGGCCGTTCTTGACAAGACAAGGGAACTGATCCGCAAGCTGCATGAGATGCACTACTTCACCGACACTGTCGAGTTTCTGCTCCGCTGTACCGTTGCTGGTTGCGAGTGGATCGGTAATGGTGAGAAGGAGGCCAACAAACATGCCTCGCAAACGGGCCACATGGGTTTCGACGAGATCAAGGATGTGTCTCACAGTGGTGTAGGTGGTGCAAGTGCCGTTGCTGCCATGGGAGATAGCGCCTTGCGGAAGTGTAACGCTCCTGGTTGCGAGTGGCTTGGTACTAGCACGACCGAGGCTCGCATCCACACGAGCAAGACAGGTCACACCTCGATGAGCGAGATCCCTGATTTTTGAGGAGGATGTGGCGTTATATGCATTGATTCATAATCGCAATGATCGTGAAAGCGCGCTAGGAGTTGTTGGACGATGAAGAAGAGGCTGAGGATGCAGGGCAAACGGGCGTATTCAAGTTGTGATTGCCAGAAGGACTGTGAACAAATTACTACCTTATTCCTAGACAAACGAGAGATGAACATGATGAAGTCTTGTGCACAAAGCCTCCGGGACTCAGTCGCGGCTTTTCTTCCGCTCCAAATCTCAACTCCACAAGACACTAACAGAAACAGCTAGACAACAGCCCGTCTCTCACACGCCGCCCATTACCTTGTCCTTCACATCTTCCACCACAGACTTCTTGTAAGTCAGTCCGCCACCGTAGCTGTGCTCACTGTTCTCTCCACCCTTCGTGATCTTGCCCTCCGTCACCCCGGTAGCAAAAGCACAGCTGCCCAAGGCGCGCTTCTCAACCTTGCCGGCAGCCGGAGAGATGTCGAAATCGAAAATGTCCATCGGCAGACCGATAGTCGTGCATGCGTTAGGGATATCGACGATGCCGGCCACGTGGCCCTGAATTGGAGCGCAGGACATCAGTAGGTAGGCCTGGTAATCGCTGTAGCCGAAGCGGCGGAGGTACTCGATGACGCCTTGCCAATATTAGCATCGCTGCATATCATCTTTTTTTCCGTTGGACAGCTCATCCGGTGAGGTCGACTCCGACCCTTATCTCTTGTGTCGCTCAAGGGGAAAGTGGCGTGGGGGGAAGAGAACTTACGAAGACAGGTCTGCCGATATGCAACCGTCACATCCATGTAATGCTGCTTGCCGTGCTCGTCGACGGAGAAACCTTCAAAGTAAATCTGTCGTCCGGGGCCGAACTGAGGCTCGACGGGGCCGGGAATGTAGATGGGCGACTTGAGGCCGAGGTCCGCGACGCCGTTCTTGATCACTTTGAAGTTGATGGTGATGACGCCGGCCATCTCGATGGCGCCGCAGAATGATATTTCTCCGTCGCCCTCTGGTTCGCGTGTTAGTCCTCGTTCTTTATCGGTACACTACTTCGAGGGGGAAACCTACGGGAGAAGTGCAGATCGCCGACGCTGAACTTGGCACCGGGAACGTGGACCGGGAGGTAGACTTTGCTTCCCCTGCTCAGGTTCTTGATGCTGTGACCCCGTCAGCATCCTGCCATCCAGCAAAGACTCGCCGAGACTGCAAACTCACTCGCAGTTGCCCCCGTGCTCCGGTCGTCCGGGGATTGTCCTCGCGCCCTCCTTCCCCACCTTCTCCTTGAGTGCAGCGTCCGCGGCGCCGGCGTGGACGTTGATCGGCTCGGGGGGCTTCGCGACGTCCCGCTCCAGCTTGTTGGCGCTGATGAGCTCGCCCTCGCGGGTGTTCCAGGTGTCGAGGACCTCGGCGGAGGGCGCGCAGCCCAGGATGCCGGGATGGATCAGGCCCGCGAACTTGACGCCGGGGATGTGTCTCGATGTGCAATAGATTCCCTCAAAGTCCCAGATTGCCTTTGCGCTGTTCCCTCATCCATGTCAGTCCTTAGACCATCCAGCTCCTGCAAGACGAGGATAATCATGAGAAAAACAACATACGCGGTCGGGTAGATCTCGTCAAGGAATCCGCCGCCATTGTTCTTGTCAAAGACGCCCGTGAAACCCCACGGCTGGTCCTCGAAGGGCTGGACGTCCATGATTTCGACGAGGAGCAGATCGCCGGGCTGGGCGCCTTCGACTTCGAAGGGACCCGAGAGGTAGTGGATCTTGGTGAGATCCACGTTGAGCATGTCGTCTGCGGAGTCGTTGTTACCAATCTGGCCGCCGGTCCTGAGATGAAGTTGAGCTGTGATAACACCGTTGGGAGAATGGGAGGATTTACCAGTCTACGCATTCAATCTTGACCGTCTCGCCATCCTTGATTGTTCCGGAGAAGGGAACTGCAGAGCGTCAGAGAGAGTGACCTTGCTCTTACTACTACATCAGAGGTGAAGGGGTGAAGAGATGAGCACAGAAACGAAGATGACAACGATCGTCGACGGCACTGCATGCAGAACCGTTCATGTGATCTTTGCTGGTGGCATGCCAGAGCAGGTACACTTAGTTCGAATATTGATCACTTACTATCAGGGTGCCATCTATTCTGCATGAATGAGTGTGGGCAGCATCTCAAGCGCACCGATGACATCAACTTACATGAAGTCCAGGTTGTTCAGAGGCCGCCTTGTCAAAGCTGACCTTGTTAGCCGTCCGAATAGCAGTCTTTCCCATGACGAATTATGGTTTGAGAGTCAACTGTGCGGAATCTGATTGCTTTCAAGAAAGAAACATGCGTGTATTGGACTTGAGGGCGATGGTGTCCATAGAATCTATAGCCAACCCCAAACAGGCTGGCCTCTTTAGATATAGAACATCCAGCCCAAGCCAACGCCTCCAAACTACCCCGCCTTTCATTCCTCGGAATGGGCTATTCCATGCACCAAACAACGCCTCATCTGCCACGGCTGGCTATCAGTTGGAGAATGCAAACGAAGAAGCGATTAGTTCTTAGGCGACTGTTACGGTGCTGGGGCCGGGAGCAGTGCGGAGCTTGCGTCTGATAAGAGAGTTCCCCTCCAATTGCCGTATCAGGCTTCTATCTGGCAACCCCCGCATTAAAACGTCTGGGTTATGCCGCCGGCCGACTGGAAGCGCACCTGGCACGCCAATCGATAAGACTTCCATGGTGATCTCATTCCGCATGGAGACCCTTTCTTGAAACGTAATTGATTTGGGGGTCGCTTTGGTAGTTATCTCGGCATCTGATGTGGATGCTCGCTGTGCCTTGTGGGCGCAGCAATACCAGAGTACCTTGCGCGCTAAGCAATCTACGATAGAGGTGACAACAGGGGTTTGCTATTGGATAAGAAGGCTCTAATACTGTCTTTGACGCCTGACATGTCCATAGGGCGCACTCGACGTTTTCCAGAAGCTTTTAGCGTGATTTTTGCGTCTCTCCCGATGGCTTATTGTGAATGGCATCCATGTTGGCAAGCGATAAGCTGAGAAACTCATGCTTGTTGGTCCATTGCTGTTGGCTCTCGGCAAATGCAGCCTTCTCGGCAGGAGGCGGAGGAGGGTCTGTAATCTTGGTGATCAGGTATGCCGTTGAAGCTTCCGCAATGCCGTAAATCAGAACCCCGACAAGGGGGATCTTGATCATGGTGTAAAAGCCGATAGCGAAGCCGAACAAAACGCCCTCGCGCTCGCGGAACCAGTTCCGCTTTTGCTCCTTGGTGAAGTGTACCCGTGAAAAGTAAGGCTCCAGCAACTCTCTCATCAAACTCCTGGAGGCGAAGTAGCTCTGCAAAAAGATCACGAGGTAACGTTTTGGCAGGAATATTCCCGTTCCAAAGATGACTGAAGCAGGTCCTAAGCCAACGGCCTTATTGAAGGTGTAGAAACTGGCTGCGGGCAACACGAAGCGGCCGACGACGGGAACGTAGGAGAGGGCGAAGATGGCGAGGGAGATGGCGCCTTTGCGGGCAAAGCGGTAGAGGAACATGCTGACGGCCTCGGCCGTGCTGGTGGAGTGAGTACTGCCGTCGCTGACTTTGTACTGCTTCAAGTTGGGATAGTACATATCCCGAAGGTGGTTAGGGTCATCGTGCTTGTGCTTTTGGACGTAGGTCCTGTCAACCCAATTGAGGGAGTCCATGAACCTGACCTGTCAGCAAATTCCGGTCGACCACAGGTCTCGTGGACTTACATGTTGTCCAAAGTAGGAGTGACATATCGCATCAAGGCCATCAGGAAGAAGGGCACTTGGAGGACGTACTCCTCAATGAAGTTGAGGCCTCCCACGAGCTTCTCGTCCCAGGTAACATGATCCAAGCTAAAGAGCAGGGAAATGAACCAAAGAAGAACCTTGACACCAATGATCTAGGCGCTTGTCAACTTTCAACTGCAAGACAATGTTTGTTCGCTCGAACGGCTCGACCGGAGGCTTACGGGCACGGAGATTATCAGGCGGATGGCGAGGCCAGTCAGGACAGCAACGCCGGCTTGTCGGTAGTGATCGGAGGTGAAGAGGGCCGGATTCTGGAACGCTCGGTGCGCTTCTCGCAGTCAGCTACTCTGTTCCAAAACATGATGCTTCTGGCGGCCTTGGACAACTTACCCCCGACCAGGGTCAATTGAGCACCTCGGATGACGGAGTTGAGGTCAAAGTGGGACAGGTCGAATTCCTGCTTCAGGGTCTCCTTGTCCAGAGGGAGCTTGTCCAGTGGCGGCTTGTCCAAAGGAAGGATATCGCGCTTTACGCGCTTTTCGGTGGCCATGGTGTCGTCGGATGCTGGGTTGGTTGTGCAGATCAACGCAGAATATTCTGTGTTTGAGGATTCGCAACGACGAGGGTTGGAGGGGCACGCGAGCTCTCGTCAGACAGGACCAGGGCTGCTGGCCAGAACGAGCTGAGCTCGAGCTGACTTGGCAGGCGAGATCCAATGATGACGACACTTCCGGGAATAACGGCTGACGGCTGGGAGGGGCACCTGCGCAGGGCGGTCGGGTGTGGTCCGTGCAGTTGACAGGCTTACGTTATCTCAACGGGACTTGAATGACACTGGCTGCCAGCTGCAAGTCCTCTGTCCTCTGTCCTCTGCTCTGGCACCTCTCACGGATGGATGCAACTTTTGGCGTGTGGGCGTCGCTGCTGCAGCACCGGTTCATGTTGGCGGGATGCTGCGGCTACCTTTGGCTACAGCTGCAGCCGCAGTTAGCTGCACGCACTGCCCACGCGTCGAACTTGCATCCCAGAAACGTGTTCATCGACTACAGCTGCAACCCCTGCCGCATTGCTCGGATCTTGGGCCGCGTTCTTAATGCAGGCTTTTTGGGCCGGGAGTTGTCATGGGAGACCCGGTGGAACCAAAATGGAAGCTCAGTCGAAGTCCAAGAATGCGATGAGCGCACGTCGAGACACAGTCACATAGTCAACCTCGGTTGCAGTTGAGCACCATCAACAACACAGACGGAGGGCACTGAGCATTTGAATTTGACTCTCCCGTCACTCGGCCTCACTTGGGTTGTGAATGTGAGTGACAATGTGTTGAGGACCCCCCAATGCATGTCATTCCCCTAGCGAGGATTTCTGCGCCCGGGATCCCCCATAATTCCCCATCAGAGCCGCTGTGCTGAGGGTGTATTTGCGCTGGGATACGTCGGTTGTCCCCGCCGCGATCCCAATAGCCTCGGATACTACTCGCGCACCGTAGCAATCTCAATCTTAATGGTACGTAGTACGTTGACGGTTGACGAGATGCAGAGGGGCCGGGCACCATCACGAGACGCGCTGTTGGTTGATTAGTGCAATGGCTTGCGTCCGTTGCGCACAAGAGGTACCTTAAACTGAGGCGGTATGCATCATACCCCTTAAGGTAGGTACCAAGCACGAGTGGCAGTTAGAAAGGGGCATGGCATATCCTAGGGGATCATTCAATCTCAACCGGGAACAAGAGACACAACATGTGAATGAATGGCCACGCCCGTGGCCCGTCTGGCAAAAGATCGTATGTCTTGAGTCCTGTCCCGGACGACTGGAATCGAGTGTTTCTGCGGTTCGTGCCCAATGGCCGCGCAGATCGTAAGGGTCTTGCACAGCAGTCGCAAATAAGAGCAAGGGGATCAAACAGAGACGCGCTGTGGTAGGCATTGGCAGGAAACCGGCAGCGTCAGAACCCCCCCGGCGGCGCGTGGTGCGTCGAACGAGTCCCCAGGAAGCCGTGACACTACCGCCCCCTGGTCGAACCATGAGCAAATCCGTCCAAGCTTCTTTCCAGGTTGTGCTGCACCCTGGCATAGCCTTGCTTGTTTCCCCAACCGTCCTCAGTCCATCCACCATTCCAAAAACCTTTTTTTCCTTCTCAGTGTCGTCTCGTCTCCGATTCGTGGGGTTGTCTCGTTGCATTTTGCTGCAAGAGTGGTTTCTTCTTCGTCTGAAGCACTGCAGCAGAGGTTGGACGGCTGCTGAGTGAGACCCGCGCAAGACATCGCATAACTATCGATCTTGTCGGCTCGGAAGGGGTCCTTAATTCTAATTCTGTCCCTCTCTTTCATACCTGCCTTACCTAACCTACCTTACCTTCTTTTGCCGTATCTTGCCTGCCCGCGCCGCTACCTTCCTTCCCTAAGGCAACTCCCGCCCGCCGATCGGATTCCTCGAATTCCCTCTTTCTGCCCCCCTTGCCATCACATCTCTTCCCCGTGAAAGCAAGACAGACGCCGCGACGAACGTAACGGAGATTGCGACAAACAAAGCGGCACGGAAAAATCAAGAGATCCCCGGGAGCCTGCCATGTCCCCAAACCCGCTATCGACATGACCCAAGGCCAACCTCGTTCCCTCGCATCAGCTGACCAAACCTGCCCTTACGTGACGGAACCATCAGCTACGATTGACGCCGTCCACTCTCTCTCTTGCCCTTATCCAGGGACACCACAATGGAGTCCCTCCGCAACAACTACCCGGCCCCTCGCCGTGTCGCGACAGCCCCGATAACGACCTCGCCCGTACCCGCCCCTCGATCTGCTTCAGTCGGTGGCCTCGTCGAAACATTATACAACCATCCAAATGTCAAGATTGTCGCGTTCTCTGCTGCCTCCAGAGGCCGCGCTCGGAGTCCCGGCCGTGGCCCCGCAGACGAACCTGGCACTCTGTCGCCGTATTCGCAGTTAGAGAGGACGATTGCAATCGGTCAGTCCGGCCGATATCTCTCCAAGACTTACATCATCCGCTGACACTTGTGCGTCCAGGTCCATTTCGCATATATCGTACTGGCTCCGTGGCTTTTCTCAACTGTGGCTCCGCCCTGCAGCCAATGCTTCCCAAGAGCCAATGCTGGGCTTTGGAAGAAGACTCGAGCAAGTTTGTCTTGCAAATACGTCGACCCAACTATTGGAGAATAGAGATCCCGGTCACCAATCCTACTGAGCAAGAACTAGCTGCAGCTTTCAAGGTTGTACTCGCCCAGATATTGCAGTTCGAAAAGACAGAGTGCCCCTTCAAGCGGTCGTTTACCGTTGCGCTCCCCGAGAAGCCAAAGACGCCAGTAAAGAAGCGTCCATGGACGCCTCCTGTCAAGGGTGCTCTGCCTGTCCTTTCCCTGCCAACCCACGAGATATCGCCCACGCAGCCCAAGGCTCTCACACCTAAGACTCAGAGGAGGGCTTCGGCATCCCTCAGCGTTAGAGGCCGAACAGAACTGCGCCGTTTTTCTGTTATTGGCACCGAGTTTCAGTCAAGTTCCGAATCGCGAGGAACCAGCACCGAGACATCGCGGTCTGGCGACCCGCCCCGAGAACAGAGACTCGTGAGCGAATCTGCGATTGAGGAGGAAAAGACTCAGACCAGTGCATCTGCCACAGAAACTGCCACAGAAACCATCACAAATGCCGAGAAAAGTCGTCGGTTCTTTGCTGAGAAGATCAAGGCGGAAGATGCCTCAAATCCTCAGTCGGAGAAGAGCCGCGTTGAATCAGGCCCCGAAGCCACTGCCTCAGGAGGCTCATTGACAGAGCCCAAGGAGACAGGAATGGCACCTGTCGAACTACAAGTCCAAAAGCGGTCCGCAGGCGGTTCCCAGGCCGAGGAACCCCTGAACTTGGATAATGAGACGGACAAGGCGGCCCAGCTGCAAGAATTGGATGAGCAAATGGAGACAACTCGCCCCACCACCGCCATTGCCATTGCTGCCCTGGACCCCTTATTGTTCAAGGAAGGTACTAGCAGTCCTCAAATGCAAAACAAGGTCAAAGAAGCATCGCATGAGGCCGAGGAAGAGGTGCCAATATCTCCTGTCGACAAGAACGGCGCGGAGAAACGTGCTAGCAAATTAATGATTCCGGGACACTCGAGATCGTCATCGAGCCCGACCGCTGAACCTCAGATTAAAGAGCAGTTGGTTACCGTTCGGGCGACCCCAAGGTCCCCATCTTCGTTTGAGCTCGGCACGCCGACGCCTACGAACATCTACGATGTGATTCGTAATTACGAGCAGAAGTTGGCCGCAGCTTCTTCGTCGACAGCGCCTATTGAAGAGGTCAAGGTTGTCGAGGTACAGCCTCAGGCGGAGACAGGCAATGCCAGTGACACTGGGTCTGGATCAGGCCGAGAGTCTTCTTCTGGAACCGATGGCGAGGTTCTTGAAGGCAACGGTGTTGGCGTTGGCAGACGGAAGAAGTTGCGCAGCTTTAGAAAAGGTCGCGCTCTTGTCCCTCCCCAGCTGACTCTCGTCACCTCGCCGCCGTCAAAGTCAGCAATGAGACAAACCCCTATTTTGGAGGAGCAGGACGACGCGAAGGAACCGGTGTCACCGACAGACTCATCCGACTCGTTTCATAGTGTGAAGTCGTGGCACTCGCCCGTGACTCCGATCCCACGGTCACCTGCATCGGAAGTCTCGCCCACGAGATTCCCGTATCCGCACGACAACATATTGATTCCCAAGAAGCCATGGCATTATCGCGACATCTCTGACATGACAGTCACTCCCGAGACTAGACGGACTTGGGACGCGACGTCTTGCCTCACGGATGACAGCTCTCAAGAGAGCGCTGCAACAGCACCGGATATCCCATCCGAAGTTGCAGGGCAACCCGACAAGGTTGCTCTTTCTGAGGATGAAGCCGTCACAACAGCCGTTACTCGCCGCCCATACATGCGACATCGGGCAACAACTAGCAGCATCTCGGTCGGTCGCACAGCCCTGGCCACCTTGCCGTCAGCGGCCAACCTTTTCGCGTCTACGACTACTGCCACCAGACGGCAGCCATTCCTCCGTAGCCGGCTCGACATTGTCCGCAGAATTCCCATGGCTATTGTTTCCAAGACCTGCGAGGTTCTGCTGGGCCCACCCGCCCATTTGATCACTCTGATGCTCCAAGTGGCTGCCAAGATCGCTGCTGGAGAATGGCGCGGTATGATGTTTGGGTTCGGCGAGGGCGGCGAGACCATTCCTGTGCAATGGGACTACTCAGATGACGAGTATAGCAGTTGGGGAGAAGATGATGATTACTACCTCAGTCAAGTTGAGTCATCGCGCGCGAACAGTGTGGTAGGCGACAGCGACTACGATGACCGCATGGCGGACGACAACGCGGACGGAGTGGGCCGCGGTTGGGAAGTTGACTAAAGCCCACAAAGGCAAAAAAATCTTTAATGAGTTCATGTATGATCACTGTATGTTTAATCACTAGGGACTGCATCTAGGATGGAAACCTTTTGCGGCGTTTGCGTAATGAGGCTCCGCGCGGGCGGGCCTTGGATATCTGGGGGAACTCGGGACTTCATATGTCGGATCCGCGATTGGTGCCAGGCTGCGGCCGGCATGTCATGGTCCATTGGGCCGGTTTGTTTTGATATACAAATACTAGTCGCCTGGGACACGGTGATATTGGGTTCTTGTTTCGTCTGCTTTTGCATCATGAAGCATTTAGTTGGGACAGAGATTCCATCAGGTACCAATCGAGATTACATTCTACGTTTGCGTGAGCTTCGGTCGTGTCTGGACGAATCGTTCAGCGAAAAGCTGTATCAGCAAAATCCAGCTCGGCTGTACCGACTGGAGAGCTTCATCTTGAATGGTCCTTGAACGAAGACGGTGGCTTTTGACAACACATTAGACGCAACAAACCCATGCAAACGGTGCCCTATCAAATGCGCTCGCCGGGTACACTTCCCAGACGCTCTCAATCCCAGGGCGTGTGGCTTTTCTCTCTCAGACCAATGCGTGATACGACGATGATGCGCCACGTGCTATCCCCGGCGACTTTGTCGACCACGACCTCACTGGTTGAAGGGCAGAAGTATGCACGCTCTCTGCACCAGTGGCTGGCTTTCTGAAAGGAAAGCGAATGAGAGGAATGGAAACTTGAGGGACGTGTCTTGGGTTCGGGTCATCTCTGATGCCGGCTTGGTGAATCGTATTTGAGGGAGCAATGCGATTGGTCGAGAAGGGTGTAAGGCTGACTTAGACCGTATTCCTCGGGTTTGTGTGGGATTGGCAGATGGGGCTGGACTGACGATGAGGCTTCTCGGAGGGTGTGTTGTTTGGATGTATGTATATATATTTGGGCATGGGCTTGAGATGAATCGCTTCGACGTTTCGTTGTTGCGACGACATGTTTCTGCCTTTCTCACGATTGAATGCTCAAAAGAGCCAGACTTGCGAATAACCATGACGAACGGGAATTATGGTATGTCTAGCGCCGACAGCTGCAGGACCGGCGGGCTGACAGATTGTAGTCGATGGGAGTTACTACTTCTACGCTCCGAATACGGGGGCGCCGGTCTTTTTCGCAGTCGCCTTTCTGGCGTCGGGGATGATGCACTTTTGGCAGAGCTAGTATGTCTGGTGGTGGCTCCCTCGACCGCAGAGTTTCTTCAGCAGCTGACGGGTTCCCTCGCAGTCATTACAAGTTCTTCAAGGTCACGGCTCTCTTCTCCTTTTGCTGTCTACTCTTCACGGCGGGCTTTGCGATGCGGATCTACGGATCATATCACTACGATGACTTGAACCCGTTCATCGCGAGCGTGTGTCTAATCTATGCGGCACCGTGAGTAGAAGCGGCACCCCTACCATGAGAGACACTGCCTGACTGACTTGTGTGCTCAAGGCCCCTTCTCGAGCTCGCGAACTACCACATCCTCGGCCGCGTCCTCTACTACGTCCCCTACTGCTCCCCGCTTCACCCGGGCAGGGTCTTGAGCACCTTTGCCTTCTTCTCCAGCATCATCGAGGCGCTGAACGGATGGGGCGCGAGCTACTCCGCGAACCGGTCCCTGTCGGACAAGGAGATGGAGGCGGGACACGCCCTCATAAAGACTTCCCTCCTGCTGCAAATCTTCGTCATTGCGTGCTTCGTGGCCCTGACTGCGGCGTTCCAGCGGCGGTGCGCGAAGCTGGGGCTCGCGAGGACGAGGGGGGTGACTGGACCGTTGACGACGCTGTACATCAGCGTCCTGTTGATCTTGACGAGGACTGTTTACAGGATTGTGGAGTACTTTGGGGTTGCGAACACGAAATGGGACGCGGACATGAGGGTCGAGGACATCTCGCCCGCGATCCGGTACGAGTGGTTCTTTTACGTCTTTGAGGCGAGTCTGATGCTGGCGAATGTGGTCATGTTCAACGTGCGGCACCCGCGGAGGTATCTGCCCGAAAAGTACACGGTGTGCATGGCCAAGGACGGGGTTACGGAGGTTGACGGGCCCGGGTGGAAGGACCCGCGGCCGTTTTGGCTCACGGTCGTTGATCCGTTTGACCTCGGAGGGCTGCTTCGGGGGCGTGATCGCAGCAAAGACCGCTTCTGGGAGGCGGATGCCGGCGGAGAGACGAGGAAGGGGTCTGGCGCAGTGTGAGTTGCCGCTGAATGGGCTGTGGGGGTCGTGTGTTTGTTGGGCGGTTGGTGTGTTTGGCCTGGGGTGCTTGTTGGAGTCGAGGCTGGGTTTGCTCCCATGTCCGGCGTAGGGGGTTGTAATTTTTAGAATTGAATAGAGGGTAGACGGCACCCTGCTAGATTGAATTAGCCTGAACAAAGAAGTTTCCAGATACTGGCCCCCCGAGGCCGAAGTTCCAACACGGTAATGTGACTGCGCATGCACGGCCTGGGTGGTTCATGTTTGGCGCAAGGGGCACAATCAGGCCATCAAAGCTTTCGCCAATGCTTATGTCGTCGAGTTTCCGGGAGTTGGTAGGGCTGCACAATGACGCTTGTTGCAGGGCCGGAGTGTTGGAACGCGAAAACAAGCACGACTTCAATGGCAGAACCCAGCGACATGGCTGCGGCGTCAGAGCTCGGACGATGAGATCTTGATCGTGGACTAGGATCGTGAGCTAAGACGTCCAATGCGAAAGGCAACCGCTCAAAAATGCCAAACATGGCGGGCCCTCTGTCAGGCAAACGGATTCTGGGCCGTCAGTATTGGCGTCTTCCGATTCCCGGGTGAGATGGAGGATTGCGAGTTGCAGAAGGAGAAAAAAGGTGGGAAATGGACCTCGGAATAGGCAGGAAAGCGAACAGAGGCGGTGGGGCTCATCCTACGTGAGCATTGAGCCGCGCTTGCGGCGTCTGTCCGGCGAAGGCTTACAAGCGCCAACGGTAGCCGCGGTCGGTGGACCAGAGTACTGTATAGACACTTTGGTGGAAAGGATTCCAGGCTTCCGGTATTTCAAGGCGGAGTTGCCTTGATGCTTGATGCCGAGATGGATTCAGAGTCGCCATGTTGTCGGGATGTGATCGGGGCGGATTTCCATGGGAACGTCGGAAAAAGTAGAGTTTTAAGTGCAAACCGGGCACCCGAATAGGTAGGAAGGGGACAAAAATAGCTGCGGATGGTCCGTGGCGAAGTCTTCATGTGTGTGGCTTGACCTCTCGCCTTATGTAAGCTTGGCAAGCAGCAGCTCACCTGCACCTACCAACCTGCCTACGTAAGGAACGGTATGCAAGGCACCAAGCAAACAAAAGATCAAACTGATTAGACCTGCTGAGCTCATTTCATAGCAATCCTTCCACGCTCGCTTCTGTTATTGGCTCTCAGGTGAAGCTGCTCTCATTTCCCATGCACCTTGCCGCACGGCACTACCCACGATATAGCCAGGTTATCGAATATTTCCTACCAATATCTCCTGTCCAGGGCTACAGATGCTGTGCAGGCGTGCGTGTGCGGCGTGATGGCTGGGTTTGTTTTTTTAGGTGCTGACCGGTCCACCCTGTGGAAGCCGGCTTGGAAGGTTCCATGAGGTAACGTCTATTATCCATCCGTACAAGAATGGAATTCCGGCACAGCATCAGGCAGCGTGCTTCGATCTGGATCTGTGTCCTGTCATCGCACACTCGCTGACCGCATCCGTGCAATCTTACGCCCGAAATTTCATGATGAATCTGGTGCCCCAATTCAGACTGTAGGATTTGATGATGCCCACCTCGTGACAACAGGGCCCCCTCCTCGGCAGATGATGGACAACTTGGCTGCAGTTGAGCCATTTCCTGTTACTGTTATCAAACCTGCCTTGCCTTATCCGCCCCAGTCGGGCCTTCGGCATGCGGAGGCGGGAATTATAGCAAGGAAAAAGGAGGAGTCTCTTGCTGGAGAGAGGGGAGACGACGAGTGCTTCTCGGAAGATTTTTATATGGCTGCCTAGTCGATGAACGAGATGCGGTTCCACAGCGGTGATGGATGGGGGAGGTTTCACTAGTCCCGCACGCCTGCCAGAGTCAATTCGGATGGCGATCCAATCGAAGCCGGCGACATGGTCACGGCGGGGACTCTGTTCTGGAATGATTGGCGGCCGCCGGGGGGCTGATCGGCGGCGGGTTCAATTGACATGCTGGAACCTGGCGATTCGAACGGAGGGGACGGGGGGCAAATGTCACCATCGGCCGCGGCCGACGAGTCGGGACACACGGCCGCAACGCAAAGCAACGACCTGCTTGGATAAGTGCCTATGAACCCTTATTGTCTCGTCTTGTCTTGTCAAACGCGGATCCCAGATCTGATGTGACGGGGGCGGCGGCTGTCGACGTATGTATACCCAATGTAGACAAGAAAGCGGAATAGATCAACCGTACATCAATCAGCTGCCGGAATCCGAAGAGGACAGCAACTCAAGGGAGGCTGAGCTGCGGCAACGGCGAATTGAGCAATCTACCTGATATGGTGGTCGTTTGATAGTGAGTAGTGCTGTCTGTGTATGGAAGGTATCCCAACTTCTCAAAGTACCTTACACAACTTAATAAGGGCCTGATGACGTTCGTATAATATTTATAACGTGGCGATACATGGCTAGGCAAGGTAGCTAAGTATGCGAACACGAATGACATGGGCAACGACACGGTCATGCACGAGACACGGAGACCCAAGCAGCGATTGCCGTTGCGTCGCCTTGATAGCTTGATGTCGTGTGGAAAAGTCGGAATATGAAGCAAAAATATGCGGCGTGTGTAATGAGGGCCGTCGTCGACAAATTGAAGACCGGGCAGGCAGCTCGACGGAAAGATTGATTGGGCAAGGTACCTACGGATACCAAAACGGGTCTGGGGATTTCGTTTAGGGGGGCAGCGGGAGTCAAAACAGGGTACCGCCCCTGGAGGCACCCTAGACAGTGGGAGAACCCCCGCTGGGCATATACCTACCGAAAGATCCAATGGCAGCAGGCCCGGTATCGAGTACCAAATTGGTGGCATTCCATCTGGAGCCCTCCACGCGCCTGGGCCCAATGCCATGCATCTTTTATTCTCCTTCCACACAATACTCCGTGATCACTGCGAAGACAAGGTGCCTGGGTTGTGGTCTTGTTTTTCTTGTGTTTTTCAACGTACGAGATACATTGTCAACTCTTTTGACGTGAGGTACCTAGGTAAGTGCATTACACTGATTCCGCCTGGAGCCAATGATGACCCGCCCACAGGTGAAGGACACTCACTACCTTACTACCTAAGGTAGGTATGTAGGGCGCTGAGGTACGTACCTCCACCGACTCGCAATGTGAGAGTGCAGCACCGCAGAGTGGTCGCCGCCCAGGTTTCCCATCCTTCCTTCTACCCACCAACCCACCTACGGTAAGGTGAGGTGAGGTAGGTAAGCTGGGCCAAACTAAGCCTCCCACGCCATTCCATTCCGCCTTTTTTGCATTCTGCTTTCCTTTCCAGACCACCCGCTGCTGCCATGCAGAAGCCTGTCCGTTCGCTCGTTCCGTCCGCGCGACGAGGCGAAGCTGGCAGCAGGAACGGCAACCTGACGGTTTCTTTCCGTCAACCCACTAGGTACGGCCCCGTTCCTCCTTCGCAATGGAAGTCCAGTCTGCCAAGCTGTGCTGTCTTGCCTGGACCATACCATGGGTAAGTGTACACGGTCTGGGAGAGAAGAGGAGCCAACCGAGACCGTCTCCTTACCTCTTGCACATGGACTCGGTTCGGCCGTATTCAGTGGTCCCCCGCTCATCTCGAATTAAGGTACCTACACCTTGCCCGTGGCCCTCAGTCCAGTTCGTCTGAAGCTCTCGCCAGACGAACGAGGCGCCGAGGGGCTGTACAGAATTGCACTGACTGCTTGCTTGCTTGCTGTCATTGCTTGAGCCCTCCAGGACCTATGTACAACCCAACTTACAAGTCTCCCGGCTTCCTCTCTTGGGGACGTGCCGTGCATCAATCGACAATCTACGAAATGCAAACTACAAACGGCTATTACCCGATTGCCTCCTAACCGCAAGCGACTTGTCATTACCCACAGATACGGGTCACTCGCACGGCGTTTTATTCTGCTGCCTCAGCTACCCTCCCCTCCACCGTCAAGGGCAACACCAAGCCAAAGTACCAACGTACCTCGCCTCACACCTCTACCCGTCCTCTCACGCCTCCCCGCCTCATTCAGGTCCATCCATCACACCAGCACTGCATTGCACAGGGGGGGGCCCCCTGTCTGTCTCTGCCACATCCCTCGGACACCCTGCCCCGGCTCTGCTTGCTTCGACCACGACCACGACCACGATCCCTCGACCCCAGATTCACCCATCTCCTCAGATACAACAACACGCCGTGTGATGGTCTATTAGTCTGGGCATCCTCGCCTCCGCCTCTCTGTCTTTTCTAAACCAGTCTTCCGCTTCCAACCGTCCAACGAAGCCATGATCCGCAGCATCTGATCTTACACCTCCCCTCGCCTCATGCTATCTGCGGCCCATCATTGCAACACACGCCTCAGACCTTTGACACTACCTAGCGCCCAGACCCAAAGCTCGGTCCCGTCGTGGCACAAACTGCAGACAACGAGTACCCTCCCTCCTTGCTTCCGTACCGCATCGTACCGCTCCTCGCCGTACCAAGCATTCCTTGACTTGCGGTACTACTCATCCGACTGCATCTCCGCTTTGTCTCTACCTCCCCGCTAGTCAAGACCGCCGTCGAGTCTGGAGCACCCACTCCTCGGCCGCCCTCCTCACCCCATATCAACCGCTCACGTCCCCCTCCAACCATGGTCACTCGTTGGAGGACAGAACCTATCCCACCTCATTTGCATCATCTGGATCTGGATCTGGATCTGGACCACGATATCGATATCGACATGGCGTCAACTGCGAGCCGCCGGCCCCAAATATTCGTCCATTTCGAGTTTGGGGTCTCGTTCTCACCTAGACATGCCCCTAACCAACACTCCGTTACCTACGTCTCAAGGGGTATGCGCGATCGTGCCCAACATTTCCCTAGACAAGTGCCACCGCCAACTACAAATTACCTCAATACGCCCACCTACCAAGCCTACCAGCCTACGCGATCTTCACCACCCGCACACCAGCAGAACCAACCTCAACATCCACCAATGCCACCCCATCTCGAACCGAGAAGACAGTCCCGACAAGAGAGCCGCTCATCAGGCTCGTCCCATGAACGAGGCAGCTCAGCACCTCCTCCCTGGAACGACAGCCCCTGGGACGCCGAACCAGACGCTCTAGGAAGCTCGGCTTTACCTCGCCAACGCCCACGAGCACCGACGACAAGCGCTCCTGACTACTGGAAGGCCCTCCCCGAAGTTCCCTCGCGGTTCCGACTGGGTGAGGATGAGCTTCCTTGGTCCGCTTCGTCATGGCCTGGAGAATATGGCATGCCTGATGATTCAGAAGTTGACGACTACTCATCCGAACTGTCCATGAAGTTCCGCGATGTGTCTTTGGCGAATGTTACACCAGCCCCTCGTCCTCGGGACAGAGAAGACCCCGGGAGGAAATACGAATTGGAAGCCCTTTCCGCAGCCATGATGACGGTCGACAATGGCTTCGAAGACCAATGGTGGTACCAGGGGGAGAGACAGCAGACAGCACCCTTGGCGGACGACTTGCTCACATCCTCTGCATATGCATCTGCTACCGCAACGGCAGAAGCCGTGCCACAAACACCAGTTCAGTTGAACAACAGGCAGTCGGCAGGCTGGGCTGTTTCTGAACACGACGATCCTCACATGAGCTTGACCAGCGCCACCGTCTACAACCCGAGTGTTTTGGTTTCACCTATGACGGAGTACGCAAGCCCCCGCCTACATCGGTCTTTGACCACAAGATCTGAAGAGCTCTTTCTGTTCAACTGAATGGAGTTGGAGATGGAGACGTTTATTGATGAATTTCAGCATGGCACACGGCGTTATTCTGCAAGTTTCATAGGGATTGGGAGGGAAATGTCAGGTCACGACATCGATCTGAAAAGCATACTTGTCCGGAAGGTGAATTGGCGCATTTGATGGGTCGCTTTGAAGGATATATCCCATACAGCCGGCGCTTCTCAGCTCGGCACAGGCAGCGGTAGTGATCATTTACCAGCCGGCCTCACACAATAATTCAACAGCTTCAACAATTTGACTGATTGATGTGGCACACCACTTCGCATTCCTCGTGCATTAAGTCATCGATTCCATGACTATCCGGTCACCAAATGGGCAATTGACAGTCGGAGGAGTCTTTTCTCTTTTTCCGCCTTGGTCTATTCATGGCGACCCCAGCATTAGCTACGAGGGCCTTACTGTATGACAACATCCCCGCTTATATTGTCGAGGAGAATATTGAATTAGATCTCTGAGCGCTACCAAATGACGCATCGCTGGAACAAGGGTGTGCGCCTACTTACATGTAGTTCTCAGCTGAGGGGTTGACACCCTGGGAATTAGCACGCGACAAGGCGCGAGGCCCAGCCAAAGCTGAGGGGGTTGCGGCTTTCCGCCCAGCTTGAAACGTTTCCGCCCTTCTCCGCTATCATTGACTCTCGTCACCAGCGTCGCGGATTCATGGGCCAGGGAACCAGACTCAGGCGGCTTTTTGGCGCAGATTCTCCCACAAAAACCCGTTATCCGCGGTCGGATCGAGAGAGACCGCTAGGTCTGCAAGGGCTTACTGGCTGGGGGTGTCCTCAGTTCCATCTACTCGATGAACTGGCCGGCGGTCGTGAAATCCTGGCAGCTCGGTCGCCATCGACTAACACCGTCTCAGGGCAAGTCCCGGTCATGTTTTGGAGAATGCTCCGAAGAAGGATTCCGTCGCCGTCATAGCTCCCGCGCCTTCACGGCGCCAGCTACCATCAATTTCGGCGGCCAGCGGCTGCCAGGCGGCTACTACATTCCTTCAATTTCCCATCTCAAGGCAACGAGCTGAGGTCCGTCAGCGCCACATTCTGTCTTCGGGACCGAGACGCCTCATCTCACCTCATGGCGCCATGCTTCCTTCGCCATCGCGTACCTCACTTGGTCTGCAGAGTCCCGGTCGGACTTTGCCGGGCGCCCTCCCTCTCCGTCGACGCTCCGTGCATGATTTGCTTCCTGGTTGCAGCGCCCGCCTTGTTGGGCTTCGACAAGCCTGCACCTTGGCCGGAACACTCAACCGGCAGTTCTATTTTCTTGTCACAAAATCGCTCTCTCAATCTTGTACGGCAGCGTGACCATGATATTATGTCTGTTTGACTCAAACACGACCTCTATTTTAGATGCTGGCTGGAACCCCCACGTCGAGGAAGCCCCGCGCGGCCTCACCGTTTCATCCCATGAGCCGACGGGGATCTGATGGGATGACACCCGTCAAAACCTAACTCTTATTTTTCTGTTCCTGCTGCTATGATCTGCGCGCATGATCGTCGAGAGGAGACACTGCAAACTCACCAGCCCTTCCGAGGGAAATCTTTTCTCATGTGAAGTCTTGGATTGTGGGGAAATTTTGCGAAGGGGTTCCTGGTGTTAGTGCATGATCGGTGGTGAAGCTTGAAGGTTTATGCGGAGGGCATGCCCCGGTTTGCGGCAACGTTACTTGCAGTACTAAGACTGGTTGTGGATCCATGGAGATCGGTCTCGGAATGCTATGAGTTAGGGAGAAGAACAGCATTGCTAGGTCTTGTGCATAATCTCGGTGTGCACTCTGGCGGCCGATGGTTGCTACAAGTGCATTGGGAGTCTTGAGGAAACTCCGTGGTGAGTCTGAGCACACGTTAGGTAAAAGTCTTGCAGATGAACTATGTCATTGGAAGAGCAATGTTCAGATTCGGATACATGATGCCACTGTAACAAAATGACGAGTTTCCTGACTTGTGTCAGTCGTCAATCCCGGTGAAATGAATACTGGAATATCAGATCATTTGGGAAAACGTCAAGTTGATGATGAATAGAACCCATCCAGTGCCCCGAGTTTCCATTCCTTCTCGACCACGACCGAGTCCAGAACACTCCGTCTGGACACAATCTTAGTGCTTCTTCAATGCTCGCAAAAACAAGGAGACCCGCCATGTTGTTTTACTTGATAGAGTTTCGTTTCGCGGGAGGGGGGGTGGAGAGTCGGACGAGTGTCTAGACCGCGCTTCAGCGAGGGGAACTCCGTCACGGGTTGATGGGGGATGAACCCGGGTTTGCTTGCCTGGCTTCAGGACCAGGGGATATTGCTCAGAGTTGCTGAGAAGGCCTACGCCGTATGAGGTGAGCGGCTGTTTGATGCGATGGGCCGGCCAGCGGGACCGCGGGATGGAACATCAGCCAAAGCAGGCGGCTATTTCTGGGTGATTCTTGCAGGGCTGGGGACGGTATTTTCTAGACATGTATGGGGATGGGGGTATTGAGGATGTTTGACGTTGTAGTATTCCGTATGGTTTCTTGTGATGTTTGGAGGTTGCTGCTGCTACGGGAATTGGCTGTGTCGCCCTGTCAAGCATTTGTGAGATGTCCGCCTGGTTTTCGAGGACAACTCCTATTTTGGAAAGGTTGCATGCTAAGTAATGAAACCCTAAATAGGAATATGGGTTCAAGGCGGTCTGGAGCAAGTTACTAATAATTTCGAGAACATCATCTTATGAGGACGGCAGTAGTAGAGTCGACGATGGTAAGAACAAAAGTGACGATAGAAGCGACGACGATAACGACAACGACGACAGTAGAGCCTATGATAGCAAGAACAACACTAACGAGGCAGAGTGTACAAGAGACCACAGGAAAAGTTGTTGCTCAGATTCTTCTTCGGGGAGTTCCCACGAAACAATAGGGGCCCATCGTCCATTGAAACATCCTTCAGACGTGGGCCCTAGCCCGACACCTCATCGCAAATCCATTAATTGTGGCGTTCCAAGCGATACTAGAGAAGTCCTTGATTCGCTGGCGTTGCTCCTCTCGGGTCGGATGCGGTCAGGAGAGCGCGGGTTGTTAATTCTGCTGCCTAATCCACGGCATGCGGCGATGGGGAGGGGCGATGTGGGCACTAGTGCATGTCAAATGGAGTCGGGCCGTAGATGCAGGAGTCTCGGGAGTTTTGGAAGGCAAGGGGATCGAATGCGGTGACACTAACATTTTCGAGAATGCCCGTTACAAGGTGTTTTAATGTGGAATAAGACGCACAATGGTCGTAGGAAAAGATGTTATTGAGATGCTGGTGTCGACTCTGCTATTCGTTCCTCTACATGTAGTTGATTCTCACGTTTCTAAGGCTATTCCCTTTCATCACGTCGTGTTGTCCCACTTCAAACTTCCAAACGAAGTTCATTGTGGACAAGACCGGATTGCCAAGTTCCTCCGCCCGCTGCATACCGAACTGTACATCATTTCCGATGTATTCGAGGGGTGTTGAGATGCGCCAAAACGTAAGAGGCATGTGAGAATCCTTCAGCCTGCTGAGCAGCGCTGGCCCCCCTTTTCATTCTTAGCCGGGGGCGGAGATGCTTCATGGTACGCAGATCGGTGAGTCCATGTCACGTATGTCTGCATCTGTAGTCGAGTGAAGCTACCGGCAATGCTCATGTAACATGACTTTGAGAGAATTAATGACCGTGGTGGCCAGCAGATACCCCGTATCTGTCTGGATCAATCCCCAAAACGGTATTGGGACCGGTGTGGTGGCCTCCTTGCGTGCCTGGGTGTTGGAGGCGGTGAAGACGGCGAGAATTGTTCCATCTAATCTTGTTGCCTTAAGCTGAGTGATGATTTACATCCGCGTAGAAGAGAAAGGGGTGTAAGGGAGTGTTCCTTTGCGGATGGCACCCAGTCGAATGTGCCATCGTGGGTTGCATCCAACAGCGGACCGTCGTGTGCTTGTCCCCCTAGTAAAGGAGACCAGAGTAGGGATGACCTGATGGCCGACTCGGCATCATCACATGCTCAGCGACTGTTTATCAAAAGACACAAGGGGTTCGAACATGGGGCGTGTGTACCGAAGCCGACGACAGGCTACGCGAGGCAAGAGCTCCAAGGTGTGAGTGTTGCTGAGATATCCATGATGCAGATTAGATGGAAGCTCGTGGAATTCCGTGAGACCTTGGCCCTTTCAAAATCACCTAGGCTCTACCAATTTCTACATTTGCTTCGCTGAATATAGACGGGAAGGAGCTGCCTTTTGCTCACTTTATGTCGAGCTCAACAAATCTTCGATTCTTGCACTCAATGATCCATTTGAAACTCCTAACTGAACTTGAATGTTTTGATTCTATAAGTCTATGTGATCTTGGAAAATAATACTTCAACGATGGTCTATCCTAACACCTTCTCCACGTCCTCAACGTCCAAATCAATCTTAGGCTCACTCTGCAACGGCACCACCATGCCCGCCGCGCACATCGAGCCGCTCGTAGCTGCGGGTGCAACTGCCTTGATCATGTTCCCACAATCACCAACTGCGTAGACGCCCGGAACGGTTGTCTCCCCAAACGGTTGCGACGTCTTGATGTCACCATTCTCCGCCACCTCCAGCTCGAGCTGCTCCACAAACGGCCCGTTGGGCTTGGTGTAGGGTGCGTGAGCAAGGAAGCCCTCCGTGGCTTCAGTGCCATCTTCGAACGTGATGATTGCATTGGTCTTCTCGCCCATGCGCAACCTGGCAATCTTTCGTGTGTCTACTTTAAATGGCGATGCAGGCAGGGACGACAGCTCCGACGCGAGTGCATCGTTTCCGTTGGTGTAGATGATGATTTCTTTTGCTAGGGGACGGGCCATGTAGCCGACATGCGTGGCCATCTTGACGTTTGCCAGCATGCCGACGCCGATGATGCCTGCGCTCGCCGACCCGCGCTCCTCGAAGCCGTGGCAGAAGAGGCAGTGGAAGATGCCGTGGCCCCAGCAGTCGTCGTAACCTTTGATGTCGGGCGTGATGTCCGCGACGCCGGTGGCGAGGACGAGCTTCCTCCCGAACCACGCCTTGCCCGCCGCGTCTTCCGCCTTGAAGAGGCCGTTCTCGAGCTTGGTGGTCTTGGTGACGGCCACGTCGGCGAACGTGACCGTGGCGGAGTAGCGCTCCTGGATGTCTGCCCTGGCCTTGGCGCGGAAGACGGGGGGCGGGACGTGATCGAAGCCGAGGACGTTGTGCATGTTCTTGGCGCGGGCGTTGCGGTAGAGGCCCGAGTCGAAGACGACGGAGGTGTAGAGCTGGCGGGAGAGGGCGGTGGCAGTGGCCAGTCCTGAAGGACCGGCACCGATGATCAGGACGTCGTGAAGCATTGATGCGGTTGCGTTTGAAGATATTTGGTTCACCAGCGCAGAAGATGCGAGGGTCTTGTAAAGTGATTTATATAGTGAGGTCATGTATATAGGTTTTTAATGTGTTTGCGTGCGCAGAAAAACAGCTGCTGTTCTGCAAGGCAATCCATCTTCATTATATACAGAGTGACTGTTGTGTCTCTTGTCGGCGCGAGGCCGTAGTGTATGTCTCCGAAATCCCGGGAGACTTACGGCGGAAAGTCGCCGAGACCGGGTCGGACGTGGGTCCCATGGCCGGGCCGGCAGAAATGTCGCCGAGAAGAAGGTCCTGACAAATCTGGAGGCTGCAAACAGTCGGGAGATTTATGCGATGAATATGTACATTGCTACATAACAAGTTTCCGCCGGGCTCTGAATTGAAGTTCGGTTCTCCAAGACCTTGACTCTAAATTCTTCAAAAGAAGAGTGTCGTTAAGTCATTACGATCTCCCATTTCCAAGACCTTCAAACATTCAAACAATAATCCTCTTGATGTAGCAATTATAAAACCTTGTAATAAAGTGTTCAAGTTTTATGATTGTATTGATCTTTCATTAAATATGTTACCCTCACGTCCATAAAACTTTACTCCCAGTTCAGCCCGACTCGACTCCATAGTTTGATGGTGACTGTGGCACAAAGCCTATTGCCAGAGTCGCTTCCAGCTTCGGAACTAACATTAAGCAGGGTGCTTGTGAGCAGAGAAGAGCTGGTCTCTGTCGAGCTGGGTTCCGGGGAGCTGACTGCCGTCAGCATGGGCTGCGGTGTGAGAGTCGATGTGCAAGAGCTGGTGCTCGCTGCGCCAGGCTGAGCAGAGCCAACGGCAGTGGCAGCATCAGTGGCAGCAGCGGTGGGAGTAGTAGGTGCTGTCGCATCGGTCTGAGCTGTAGGCCAGAGACTAGTGACTGATGACTGAGAGTGACAATGACAGGTGCTGCGCCAGCGGGATTCTGAAAGCCAGAGTCAAGAGTCGGAAGTAAGCCAGAGCCAGCAGTGGCAGCAGCGGTGGGGGCAGCAAGCGCAGCCGCATCGGCCTGGGCAGTGGGCCACAAGGTAACCACAGAAGGAGAGCCGAGAGGGCCAGGAGAAGCAGTTGCTTGCGCTAGGTCGCTGTAGCCTCCAAGAATGCTGCCGGGAGCAGAGCCAGCTGGAAGGGTGACGGTGACCGTAGAGGGAACGCCGCCAGAAGGAGAGGAGTTGTCGTAGCCACCGTGAATGGGGTCGCTCTGAGAGACGGTCTGCATCAAGATGGTGCCAGAGTCAACGTCGGCGCGAACGAACGACCAGGCAGATGGTAGCTCCTCATGGTTGCAAAGATTAGTTTGATTGTGTAGTAGCTGGTATCAACTTGGGAATTAAGGATGAGCAAGGGGCTCGAGAACTGCCGAGGGCGGCGTCTTATATATACGTCGTTGGTAAGGACCTTGCGAAGCCATCTCTGCGCAGCATGAGCCAGGTAGCGACGTTGGCGACCTTGGTGGTAAGTAAATTCAGCGCAATTGGCAATGGCCATGAGCTTTGTAGACACATGAGGCCCTGTAGGAATACGAGCAAGGTACACTACCCATACAAGTCCCCATTCGAAGTTTGAAGTCTGACCTTTGAAGAAGTTCAACTTCGGTAAGTAAGTCTCCACCAGGGTGGTTGAAGGGACGTGGACCTACCTTAGGAAGGCAGACACTGTGTCCACCCAAGGCACAGGGCAGGCACATACTACAATACACCCCCTGAATGATTGTTAGCGCGTGACTTCGCCCCTGCAAAACGGGGCCTAAGAGTGACTCTAAGCGAATTAGAGATTATATTAACGCTAAGTAGCCTACTATAGTAGGGATAATATAGATATTACTATATATAAAAATAGGGTTTTAACTAGCTAAATCAACTACTTCTAATATATTTTAGTATCTAATATACCCCCCCTAAGCTTTAATTACTAGTTTAAGTTAATAAAGTATAGAGTGTTAACATATAACATTCTTTTATAATAATAATAATAATATAAGAATAATAATAACGCTTAACTTACTTTAATATTCTATATAAAATAAACTAATAACATTTAAGGTATAAAACCTTACATAAAAATACTCTGTTTATTACAACTTATAACTATAATATTGATTATGTAATACGTATAGTTACGTAAGCACCTTATGTAATTAGCAGTTTAGTAGGTTACGTTTCAGATTATCTTTCCCCTCACTTTTGCCTACTAGAGGATGCAACCTGGAAACAACAACAACAAGAGTCATCACAATACATCACTTCCTTTAT